>NW_024043031.1:0-32370 GCF_014851395.1 Micropterus salmoides | reverse complement strand
ACCTTCCGTCTGCTGCGCAGTGTCCTTTGCTCCAGAGGCTTTGGCTGTGTGTCAGGTATCACCTGAGAGGATGGGGAGAGCGAAGGAGAGAGAGGAGCCGCAGTCTGCTGAGGGACTGGAGTGGAGAGGAAGTCAGGAGAGAGAGGAGGAGGATGTCCAAGAGCGGAGGACGGAGAGGAAGAGAACATGGGAAAGTTGTCCCTCTGTGTCTCTGGCTGTGGTTCTGGGGACCAGTCCGTTACCTGATCCGTCATGGTGGCCTTGGTGGAGCGCCGCGGCTCGGGAGGTGTCGCAGGGTCCGGCAGTAGGAGATCCTCCCTGGGTGGGACGTGTAGCTCGGCCGTCACAACTGTGTGGTGAGGTGAGTCCCTCTGTGACGTGGCAGGTGATGGCTGTGCCCCCGCTGTCTGTGTGGTGCCCGCTGGGTGCAGCAGGGTCTGTGTGGTGCCCGCTGGCAGCGGCAGCAGAGTCTGTGTGGCGCCCGCTGGGTGCAGCAGGGTCTGTGTGGCGCCAGCTGGGTGCAGCAGAGTCTGTGTGGCGCCCGCTGGGTGCAGCAGAGTCTGTGTGGCGCCCGCTGGGTGCAGCAGGGTCTGTGTGGCGCCAGCTGGGTGCAGCAGAGTCTGTGTGGCGCCCGCTGGGTGCAGCAGGGTCTGTGTGGTGCCCGCTGGTAGCGGCAGCAGAGTTTGTGTGGTTACAGGTTGTGTGCCAACCGGCCCGGGGGGCGGAGCTATCGCCGTCCGAGCAAGTGTGTGTATGTGTGGCTGTCCATTGTCAATCTGTGTGGTACTCACAACCGGTCTGGTGGGCTCCAAAGTCTGTGTGACTGCAGATGTGTGTGTGCTGGTCATGGTCGGCTGGTGGAGGTCCAGGTCTGTTAGTGAGCGTCTGTATTAAGAGTACCTGTGTGTTGTCCAGAGTGTCCTGGTGTAGTCTGCGTCCGAAGTGGCGCCTAGCCCAGGCAGAGGCTACGTCAAAGTTGTCCTGCCAGTCTGTCACTCTGAGCTGGGTGAGGATTTGCAGATCATTCCTGACACAGTCTTTGTAGTGATCACGGAGGATGAGCAGGGTGTTGTAAGCCCAGTTCCTCGCGTTGCCGTCTATGAGAGTCAGAGTGGTGGGGTTTGGAGCCGCCGGTTTAATGACGCTAGCTAGGTTGTGAGCCATCTTAGTGATGGAGACAGGTGGTTCTGGTGCCATCACATTGCTAAGGTGGTGTTTAGCTTTGATCAGTCTATATATGATTCTGGTTGTCAGAGTAAACTCTGGGTCGGATGGCGGAGAGTCACCGACAGCGCGGTTCCCTCGGGTCGCTCTGCTGTTCCCCTCGTACCTGTGTTCTCTGTAGTAGTTGGTTGTGGTCCGGGCGGTGTGCGGTCCCCGCTGGCCGCGGAAAGCGTGTCCGCGGTAGTCATCCCGGCCGGGTGACTGTCGGCGGTCGGCCCACGCTCGCGGCGGGGCTCTGGCAGCGGCCGCGTAGGAGCGGTCGGGCCGGCGCTGATGGCTGTGGCGGCGGGTGGAAGAGGTCCCTCTTCCCGTCGGTGGAGAGCGATCCCGCTGTCTCCTTCGGCCGCGTCGGTACTGGACCAGCGTCCAGTCATCTTCCCGTCGGTGCGCCATGTGTGTGGCGGTTGTAGTGTGTGAGCAAGCAGTGTCGAAAAACACGTATTTAACACTGATTTAAACTATACTGAGCAACTAAAAAATGGCGGAAAAAGTTGAAAAAAATTGAGAAAGTGAGTCGTGATGGTCCGTTTTGCAATTAATTTATTTAATTGCAGTAAATTGCAACGTTTCGGTCTTAAGAAGACCTTCATCAGGCAAAAAACTTACTTGTGTTGAGTTCTGTTTGTCCAAAAGCGAGCGAACGCAGAGCCTCAACGCGGGACAGGAAGTAAACAATTTCTGGGTGAGCCTTTGAGACCTCCCACTTCCTGTGAGGGGGGGGTTTTCCCAATGACGTAGTGTAGTCGGGGGCCATTTTTGTAGTTTATATGTAATAAAATCGAAATAAAAATCCAGTGTGTGTCAATTGTGAGAATTATAATATCCCGGTTGGTTGGGTTTAGGTCAGATGGTCAAATGGTTAAGGTTAGAGCCAAATTCACCTGGTTAGGCTGTATGAAATTGTTAACCATGTCCCACACTGTCAAACTCTGCCAGACACTCACACAAACCATCACATAGATCTCTGAGAATGAAATAAAACAGAAACTGAAAAGGGCACTGATAAAAGGCACAGTGTCGTAACAGGAAGGTGGGTCAACATATACATATTTTTGTAAACACCCTGAAATTAAAGAGGCTGCAAAAACCTTCAGCATGAGGGCCCAGAGAACCAAAGAAGCATGAATGTTAAGAAATTCACCTTGAACCACAACAGTGTTTCCTGTATAAAATTGGGTAGGCAAAGAAAGGCTGAGGTAGGGGTTAGGGTTAGGGGTTAGGGAAGAAAAATTTGAAATGTCGACGCCGAAGGCGGCGACATTGAATGCGCAGGCCATCAGCTGCCAGCCAGTCCCGAGCCCTCACTTCTCATTGAGGCCCCCCGGAGTCAAAGTGCCCAGTCGGTGTATCCAGAGCCTCTCCTCACGTCGTCTCTGGGCTGTGGACCACCTGGGATTACATTGGAGGATAAGCGCGGTGAGCTGCGACCAGCCATGCTCAATAAAGTGCTTAACCAGGGGGATGTGTGTGTCTTTTTTCTTTACAATGTTGTACCTGTGTTGTGTGAACCTGGTCAACAAGGTGTTCCCTGTTTCTCCAACGTACTGCATGTTACACTGCCTACATCTAATCAAATAACACAATTCTTGGAATGAACACTGCCATGCCTATGTGTGGTAAAAACATTATTGTTGTGGGGATTCAGCACCCAGGGGTGGTGCCTAAAAAATTCTCCGTGCCCGATGGGTCTAGAGTCAGTGGGTGGTGCCAGCTTGGCCCTAACTAAAGTGTCCTGCAGGTTTTTGTTTTTTCTGTAGGCAGCAATGAGCCTATGGTTCTGTAACAGCTGAGTCGTAGATGTCAAGTGGTGGAAATTATTTTTAAGTGTCCTAACCAGCTGTACTGCTGCGGGGGAATAGGTGGTGATGACAGGAAGGAGAGAATCAGTGGTGAGCAATTTGGGGTGCTGAAAGGTTCTCAAGGCTCTGCGTAGGAAGGACCTACAGTACCCTCTGCTGGACAGAGCCGAGAACAGCACCTTCGTGGCCGCTTTAAAATCGTCTGCTCTTGTACAAATCCTGTGAAATCTCAGGAGCTGTGACTTTATCAGACCTGCGAATGTGTGTTTGGGATGGAAACTGGATTTGTGTAGTAGGGCATGTGTGTCTGTTTCTTTAAAGAACACCTTGAGGTCAAGTCTGAGAGTCGAATCAAAATCTGGGCCCTTAAAAGTGGTGGTGTCAAGGAAGTCCACAGCAGTCTGGTCAATGCAGTATTTCAGTTTGATGGATGGATTGTGGTTGTTCAGGGAGATCACAAAGAGATCAAAATCCTCTCTCGAATAGGGCCAGATTCCCCAAATATCATCCAGGTATCTATAATAATAAAGGGGTCTTTTGGGACAGGAGTTGAGTGCAGCTGTTTCCCATTCTGCCATGAAAATATTGGCGTAAGCAGGTGCGAATTTTTTACCCATAGCTGTTCCCTTAATTTGGAGGAAGAATCGTCCGTTGAACTCAAAGTCGTTTTTGGTCAAATTTATTTCCAGGAGCTGCAACAACTCTCTGTCCGGTCTTTTGGCGTCTGGGTATTGTAGGAATATGTTTTTTACGGCTTGAATGCCTTCAGAAATTACAATATTTGTATATAAGCTATCAATGTCCATGGTAAATAAAAATGCATTAGGGGGTACTTGGATCTGCTTAATTCTTTGAACAAAATCATATGTGTCTTTGATGTAGCTGGCATGTCTAATCGAAAGAGGATTGAGATAGTGGTCTATGAACTCAGCTGTGTGATAGGTCTCACTGCTGCAGTCGGACACGATGGGTCTCCCAGGAGGGATTTCCCCGGGTCTGCTCCACCCAGCAGGGGGTTTGTGGATTTTGGGCAGCATGTAAAAGAGTCTAGGTCGGGGTTCGCTGTCTCCCATCAGGTACAGTTTTTGTTTGTGATTAATGAATTTTTGTCATGTAGTGATTGTATGATCTTGTCAATTGCCGGGATTGTGTCCATGTAGATGGGTTTCTTTAATTTGGAGTAGTAAGTCGTGTCCAGTAGCTGTCTGTATCCCTCCCACAGGTATTGCTCTCTGTCCATAATGACTATTGCACTGCCCTTATCCGCTGGTTTGATGACAATGTCTTTGTTGTGTCGTAATTGATCTAATGCTTCAGATTCGAATTTGTTCAGGTTCCGTGGGACCCAGCCCAGTCTGAAGTGGTCCTGGAAGTGCTGTAAGTCCGTCTGAATGAGTGTTTCAATTTCGGGGGGTAATTTGCCCTTCGGGGGAACCCACTGCGATTTAGGGGTGAACAGTGGGCGGTCTGTGTCGGGTCTGTGTGCAAAGTAAGTCGCTAATTTGAGTCGTCTGTGGTACTGTTGGATGTCAAATCTGATTTGTTTTTTCAAGTCCGAGTTGCTGCTGATTGAGGGAATGAAATTTAGGCCCCTGCTGAGTAGAGCAGACTGGGCTGCAGACAATTAAAATTCTGGCACAAATTAATAACATTTTTCCCCCCGTCTGAGGACGTGTGTTCACGGGGGTACCTACTTTAACGACTCCAGCCAGTGGTCCAGCATGTGCTGGGCCGTGGAGTGAGACCAGTGGATGCCGTCCCTCTCGGTGGTGAAGTCGTTCCTTGGGAGAGCAGGGATAAACAGCTGATTGTTAGTGAGATAGTGGTTCAGCTGTCTGAGGTTCTCCTGCTCTGCGTGAGGTAGGTGTCTGGAGAAATTAATCTCCGGCACCATGACTGTGGCCTGGGGAAAAGCCAGCTTCGCCATCCTGATTGCTCTCTGAACTTGTTTAACAGTGGTCATTGTTTTTTGTGCCCTGTTATTAACCCCAAAGGAGAGAATCAGTTTTTCAATGTTAGCAGACACATTGGTCCTAGCCAAAATGGCTTCTGCGTGCCTGAAGGTGGCCCCAGGGAAGCTGTCTACTTGCAGGTCAGGGCACTGGAAAGGGGGAAACCTGGCAACATTTGAGTCACCAATGATCAGCCACTTGCTCCTGGCTGACAGGCACCACTCTTTCATTTTCCTGGTGGTGTTAATGTGTCGTGTGGGGCGACGTACCGGGTGTTTGCTGCTATTGCAGCTGCAGGTGGGCCAAAGCTCAGCTGTCTCTGAACAGGCCCCAAAGCAGGTTTTGGGGCAGGAGGCAGCGGTGCTACCTGCGGAGATGCCTCCACCATGATTCCCTCGTCGGCCGTGGCCGTGGTGCTGGGGTCCTCAGGAGGAGCTGGAGGCTGAGGTGAGCTGGGGGTCACGCTCCGGCGCCTCGCGGTGCGCTTAGGTCTCTGCTCCTTGGGCTCCGGCTGCGTGTCAGGGACGATCCCAGAGGAAGGAGAGAGAGAGGGAGGGAGGACAGGTGCAGACAGACAGGTGAGGGGAGAGGAGAGAAAGTCAGGAGGGAGAGAAGGGAGGAAAGGAGGAGACTGAGGATCCGTGGGCCCGTCCGTCCCCTGCTCCGTCATCGTGGCCTTGGAGAGGAGACACGGTCCGGGCCGGTGTTGAGATGTCTGGCAGGAGGAGGTCCACTGCCGGTGGGGCGTGTACCTCCGCTGTCACGCTGAGCTGACGCGCCGGCGCTGGGTTCCCCTGCGCTGCAGGCGGCCGGTGTGGAGGCTGGGTGGCGGCAGGTGGTTGTGCAGGTTCTGGAGCCGCTGGTGTGGGCGGTGGAGCCGCCGGCGTAGAAGGTGGGGCCGCTGGTGGCCGCAGAGTCTGAGCAGTCCCAGGTTGAATGCCAACCGGCCCGGGGGGCAGAGCTGTCGCCGTCTGAGTCTGTGTGTGTGTGGGGGGCTGTGTGGTGCTGGCCACCGTTGAGGTCGGGTCCACTACTACTGCGTGTGCTGCTGCGGGAGGGTGGGCTGGCGGGCCAGGCTCGGCGTGAGCCGGTGGGGCTCTGGAGAGGCGCTGGATCAGGAGCACCTGTGTGTCATCCAGCGTATCTTGGTGCAGTCTGCGCCCAAAATGGCGTCTGGCCCAGGCCGAGGCCACCTCAAAGTTCTCTCGCCAGTCAGTCACTTCTAACTCTACCAGTATCTGCAGGTCCGTCTGAATGCAGTCCCTGTAGTGGTCCCTGAGTATCAGCAGTGTGTTGTAGGCCCAGTTTCTGGCGTTACCGTCAATGAGTGACAGGGTCGTGGCGTTTGGAGCCGCCGGTTTGATAACAGTGGCCAGATTGTGGGTCATTTTAGTGATGGAGTTGGGTGGTTCTGGTGCCATGACATTGCTAAGGTGGTGTTTAGCTTTGATCAGTCTGTAAAGCACTCTGGTTCTTAAGGTAAAGTCTGGGTCAGACGGCGGAGGGTCGCCTGTGCCGCGTTGCCCTCGGGTCGCTCTATTGAACCCCCGTACCTGTTGCTGCGTCTGGAGAAGTCGGTCCTGGTTCGGACCGGGAGGTCCGCGGCGGTGGTGGACTGGCGGTCCGCGATGGTCCTCTCGGCGCGGGGGCTCGCGGCGGTAGGTCCGCGTAGCTGGCGGGGCCCTGACGGCCGCTGCGTAGGAGCGGGGAGGCTGCCGCGGCTCGTGGTAGCGGCGGGAATACGGGCTCTCTCTTACCCGCGAAGGTGGCGAGCGGCCCCGCTGCTGCATCCGTCCGCGTCGGTAGTGGACCCGCGTCCAGTCCTCCTCTCCTCGGTGCGTCATGTTCGCGGTGTTCAGCAGGTTTTTCAGTGTGTGGCAGTGTCGGAAGACAGCTAGCTAGCACTTCAAAACTAAGCTAAACAGTAAAAAAGTGAAAAAGCGAGTCGTGATGGTCCGTTTGCAAGGCTTTATTATTATAATAATAATAAAAAATATAATAATAATCTTGCAGTAATGCAACGTTTCGGTCTTTAAAAAGACCTTCTTCAGGCATAAAATTCTTACTGTGCGTTGAGTTCTGTTGTCCAAAGACGAGCGAAAACAAGGTCTGAGAGCGGGACAGGAAGTCAGCAACTTCTATGACCCTTGACCCCTCCCACCACCTGGGAAGTGAGAAATCCTCCAGTGGCGCCCCTAGTGGGTAGTCATTTTGTAGTTTTTAACATAATTTAATTGTAGTGCCAGATCAATATGAAATTAACACTCAGTGTGTATCAAATTACAGTAATTATAATGTCCTGATTGGTTAGGTTCAGGTCAGAGGGTCGGATTGGTTAAGGTTAGGGCTCAATTAACCTGGTGGGTTAGGGGTTAGGGTTAGGGGAAGGGGAAAAAGAGCTGGCTAACGACTTACAAAGCTCTGCGTTAGCCAGTCTGGTGCACTGTCCTGTGATGCGCCTCCAGAGACCCCAGAAAGGCAAAAACACTCGCTCCTTGTTTGAGTTTTAAGCATTTCCCACATTTCCCATAATAAAAGACAAAAGTGCATTACCTTTGCCTTTGTTCAAAAAATTGGACTTCACGAATCCTTTAATGTCTGCATCCTACTTGGATGTCTTACGAGAATTTTCCTATCTTCCTGTCCTATTAATCCAGGCCTACTTGGTCCTGCTTCACTCTGCCTTGTTGCAACGTTTCGGAGAACTATTTGTCCTTCATCAGGCTTTACAGAGTGGCATCTTTAAGTTTCCTTTTTCTTTAGGTTTCACTTGAATGAGGTTCGAACACGGTCAATATTTTCCTTTTTAACTTCCACTTGAGGCTTTCTATTTTAGGTTTCCAGGATCTTCTGCTTGAGGCTTTTCCAATTGAGGTTTTCAGTGAGTCACGGTAAGTACTGAGGTTAAGGTGAGGGATTTGGGCTGGGTAAGAGTGTCCCCGCCCCCCGTGGGGCCATCCAGAGGTCACACACGGCACTGGCTGGTTAGGGGAAGGGGAAAAAGAGCTGGCTAACGACTTACAAAGCTCTGCGTTAGCCAGTCTGGTGCACTGTCCTGTGATGCGCCTCCAGAGACCCCAGAAAGGCAAAAACACTCGCTCCTTGTTTGAGTTTTAAGCATTTCCCACATTTCCCATAATAAAAGACAAAAGTGCATTACCTTTGCCTTTGTTCAAAAAATTGGACTTCACGAATCCTTTAATGTCTGCATCCTACTTGGATGTCTTACGAGAATTTTCCTATCTTCCTGTCCTATTAATCCAGGCCTACTTGGTCCTGCTTCACTCTGCCTTGTTGCAACGTTTCGGAGAACTATTTGTCCTTCATCAGGCTTTACAGAGTGGCATCTTTAAGTTTCCTTTTTCTTTAGGTTTCACTTGAATGAGGTTCGAACACGGTCAATATTTTCCTTTTTAACTTCCACTTGAGGCTTTCTATTTTAGGTTTCCAGGATCTTCTGCTTGAGGCTTTTCCAATTGAGGTTTTCAGTGAGTCACGGTAAGTACTGAGGTTAAGGTGAGGGATTTGGGCTGGGTAAGAGTGTCCCCGCCCCCGTGGGGCCATCCAGAGGTCACACACGGCACTGGCTGGTTAGGGGAAGGGGAAAAGAGCTGGCTAACGACTTACAAAGCTCTGCGTTAGCCAGTCTGGTGCACTGTCCTGTGATGCGCCTCCAGAGACCCCAGAAAGGCAAAAACACTCGCTCCTTGTTTGAGTTTTAAGCATTTCCCACATTTCCCATAATAAAAGACAAAAGTGCATTACCTTTGCCTTTGTTCAAAAAATTGGACTTCACGAATCCTTTAATGTCTGCATCCTACTTGGATGTCTTACGAGAATTTTCCTATCTTCCTGTCCTATTAATCCAGGCCTACTTGGTCCTGCTTCACTCTGCCTTGTTGCAACGTTTCGGAGAACTATTTGTCCTTCATCAGGCTTTACAGAGTGGCATCTTTAAGTTTCCTTTTTCTTTAGGTTTCACTTGAATGAGGTTCGAACACGGTCAATATTTTCCTTTTTAACTTCCACTTGAGGCTTTCTATTTTAGGTTTCCAGGATCTTCTGCTTGAGGCTTTTCCAATTGAGGTTTTCAGTGAGTCACGGTAAGTACTGAGGTTAAGGTGAGGGATTTGGGCTGGGTAAGAGTGTCCCGCCCCCCGTGGGGCCATCCAGAGGTCACACACGGCACTGGCTGGTTAGGGGAAGGGGAAAAGAGCTGGCTAACGACTTACAAAGCTCTGCGTTAGCCAGTCTGGTGCACTGTCCTGTGATGCGCCTCCAGAGACCCCAGAAAGGCAAAAACACTCGCTCCTTGTTTGAGTTTTAAGCATTTCCCACATTTCCCATAATAAAAGACAAAAGTGCATTACCTTTGCCTTTGTTCAAAAAATTGGACTTCACGAATCCTTTAATGTCTGCATCCTACTTGGATGTCTTACGAGAATTTTCCTATCTTCCTGTCCTATTAATCCAGGCCTACTTGGTCCTGCTTCACTCTGCCTTGTTGCAACGTTTCGGAGAACTATTTGTCCTTCATCAGGCTTTACAGAGTGGCATCTTTAAGTTTCCTTTTTCTTTAGGTTTCACTTGAATGAGGTTCGAACACGGTCAATATTTTCCTTTTTAACTTCCACTTGAGGCTTTCTATTTTAGGTTTCCAGGATCTTCTGCTTGAGGCTTTTCCAATTGAGGTTTTCAGTGAGTCACGGTAAGTACTGAGGTTAAGGTGAGGGATTTGGGCTGGGTAAGAGTGTCCCCGCCCCCCGTGGGGCCATCCAGAGGTCACACACGGCACTGGCTGGTTAGGGGAAGGGGAAAAGAGCTGGCTAACGACTTACAAAGCTCTGCGTTAGCCAGTCTGGTGCACTGTCCTGTGATGCGCCTCCAGAGACCCCAGAAAGGCAAAAACACTCGCTCCTTGTTTGAGTTTTAAGCATTTCCCACATTTCCCATAATAAAAGACAAAAGTGCATTACCTTTGCCTTTGTTCAAAAAATTGGACTTCACGAATCCTTTAATGTCTGCATCCTACTTGGATGTCTTACGAGAATTTTCCTATCTTCCTGTCCTATTAATCCAGGCCTACTTGGTCCTGCTTCACTCTGCCTTGTTGCAACGTTTCGGAGAACTATTTGTCCTTCATCAGGCTTTACAGAGTGGCATCTTTAAGTTTCCTTTTTCTTTAGGTTTCACTTGAATGAGGTTCGAACACGGTCAATATTTTCCTTTTTAACTTCCACTTGAGGCTTTCTATTTTAGGTTTCCAGGATCTTCTGCTTGAGGCTTTTCCAATTGAGGTTTTCAGTGAGTCACGGTAAGTACTGAGGTTAAGGTGAGGGATTTGGGCTGGGTAAGAGTGTCCCCGCCCCCGTGGGGCCATCCAGAGGTCACACACGGCACTGGCTGGTTAGGGGAAGGGAAAAAGAGCTGGCTAACGACTTACAAAGCTCTGCGTTAGCCAGTCTGGTGCACTGTCCTGTGATGCGCCTCCAGAGACCCCAGAAAGGCAAAAACACTCGCTCCTTGTTTGAGTTTTAAGCATTTCCCACATTTCCCATAATAAAAGACAAAAGTGCATTACCTTTGCCTTTGTTCAAAAAATTGGACTTCACGAATCCTTTAATGTCTGCATCCTACTTGGATGTCTTACGAGAATTTTCCTATCTTCCTGTCCTATTAATCCAGGCCTACTTGGTCCTGCTTCACTCTGCCTTGTTGCAACGTTTCGGAGAACTATTTGTCCTTCATCAGGCTTTACAGAGTGGCATCTTTAAGTTTCCTTTTTCTTTAGGTTTCACTTGAATGAGGTTCGAACACGGTCAATATTTTCCTTTTTAACTTCACTTGAGGCTATCTATTTTAGGTTTCCAGGATTCTTCTGCTTGAGTCTTTTCCAATTGAGGTTTTCAGTGAGTCACGGTAAGTACTGAGGTTAAGGTGAGGGATTTGGGCTGGGTAAGAGTGTCTCCCCCCCGTGAGGCCTCTAGAGGACACACACGGCGCTGGCTGGTTAGGGGAAGGGAAAAAGAGCTGGCTAACGACTTACAAAGCTCTGCGTTAGCCAGTCTGGTGCACTGTCCTGTGATGCGCCTCCAGAGACCCCAGAAAGGCAAAAACACTCGCTCCTTGTTTGAGTTTTAAGCATTTCCCACATTTCCCATAATAAAAGACAAAAGTGCATTACCTTTGCCTTTGTTCAAAAAATTGGACTTCACGAATCCTTTAATGTCTGCATCCTACTTGGATGTCTTACGATGAATTTTCCTATCTTCCTGTCCTATTAATCCAGGCCTACTTGGTCCTGCTTCACTCTGCCTTGTTGCAACGTTTCGGAGAACTATTTGTCCTTCATCAGGCTTTGCAGAGTGGCATCTTTAAGTTTCCTTTTTCTTTAGGTTTCACTTGAATGAGGTTCGAACACGGTCAATATTTTCCTTTTTAACTTCAGCTTGAGGCTATGTATTTTAGGTTTCCAGGATTCTTCTGCTTGAGTCTTTTCCAATTGAGGTTTCAGTGAGTCACGGTAAGTACTGAGGTTAAGGTGAGGGATTTGGGCTGGGTAAGAGTGTCTCCACCCCCGTGAGGCCCTCTAGAGGACACACACGGCGCTGGCTGGTTAGGGGAAGGGAAAAAGAGCTGGCTAACGACTTACAAAGCTCTGCGTTAGCCAGTCTGGTGCACTGTCCTGTGATGCGCCTCCAGAGACCCCAGAAAGGCAAAAACACTCGCTCCTTGTTTGAGTTTTAAGCATTTCCCACATTTCCCATAATAAAAGACAAAAGTGCATTACCTTTGCCTTTGTTCAAAAAATTGGACTTCACGAATCCTTTAATGTCTGCATCCTACTTGGATGTCTTACGATGAATTTTCCTATCTTCCTGTCCTATTAATCCAGGCCTACTTGGTCCTGCTTCACTCTGCCTTGTTGCAACGTTTCGGAGAACTATTTGTCCTTCATCAGGCTTTGCAGAGTGGCATCTTTAAGTTTCCTTTTTCTTTAGGTTTCACTTGAATGAGGTTCGAACACGGTCAATATTTTCCTTTTTCACTTCAGCTTGAGGCTATGTATTTTAGGTTTCCAGGATTCTTCTGCTTGAGTCTTTTCCAATTGAGGTTTCAGTGAGTCACGGTAAGTACTGAGGTTAAGGTGAGGGATTTGGGCTGGGTAAGAGTGTCTCCACCCCCGTGAGGCCCTCTAGAGGACACACACGGCGCTGGCTGGTTAGGGGAAGGGAAAAAGAGCTGGCTAACGACTTACAAAGCTCTGCGTTAGCCAGTCTGGTGCACTGTCCTGTGATGCGCCTCCAGAGACCCCAGAAAGGCAAAAACACTCGCTCCTTGTTTGAGTTTTAAGCATTTCCCACATTTCCCATAATAAAAGACAAAAGTGCATTACCTTTGCCTTTGTTCAAAAAATTGGACTTCACGAATCCTTTAATGTCTGCATCCTACTTGGATGTCTTACGATGAATTTTCCTATCTTCCTGTCCTATTAATCCAGGCCTACTTGGTCCTGCTTCACTCTGCCTTGTTGCAACGTTTCGGAGAACTATTTGTCCTTCATCAGGCTTTGCAGAGTGGCATCTTTAAGTTTCCTTTTTCTTTAGGTTTCACTTGAATGAGGTTCGAACACGGTCAATATTTTCCTTTTTCACTTCAGCTTGAGGCTATGTATTTTAGGTTTCCAGGATTCTTCTGCTTGAGTCTTTTCCAATTGAGGTTTTCAGTGAGTCACGGTAAGTACTGAGGTTAAGGTGAGGGATTTGGGCTGGGTAAGAGTGTCTCCACCCCCGTGAGGCCCTCTAGAGGACACACACGGCGCTGGCTGGTTAGGGGAAGGGAAAAAAGAGCTGGCTAACGACTTACAAAGCTCTGCGTTAGCCAGTCTGGTGCACTGTCCTGTGATGCGCCTCCAGAGACCCCAGAAAGGCAAAAACACTCGCTCCTTGTTTGAGTTTTAAGCATTTCCCACATTTCCCATAATAAAAGACAAAAGTGCATTACCTTTGCCTTTGTTCAAAAAATTGGACTTCACGAATCCTTTAATGTCTGCATCCTACTTGGATGTCTTACGATGAATTTTCCTATCTTCCTGTCCTATTAATCCAGGCCTACTTGGTCCTGCTTCACTCTGCCTTGTTGCAACGTTTCGGAGAACTATTTGTCCTTCATCAGGCTTTGCAGAGTGGCATCTTTAAGTTTCCTTTTTCTTTAGGTTTCACTTGAATGAGGTTCGAACACGGTCAATATTTTCCTTTTTCACTTCAGCTTGAGGCTATGTATTTTAGGTTTCCAGGATTCTTCTGCTTGAGTCTTTTCCAATTGAGGTATTCAGTGAGTCACGGTAAGTACTGAGGTTAAGGTGAGGGATTTGGGCTGGGTAAGAGTGTCTCCACCCCCGTGAGGCCCTCTAGAGGACACACACGGCGCTGGCTGGTTAGGGGAAGGGAAAAAGAGCTGGCTAACGACTTACAAAGCTCTGCGTTAGCCAGTCTGGTGCACTGTCCTGTGATGCGCCTCCAGAGACCCCAGAAAGGCAAAAACACTCGCTCCTTGTTTGAGTTTTAAGCATTTCCCACATTTCCCATAATAAAAGACAAAAGTGCATTACCTTTGCCTTTGTTCAAAAAATTGGACTTCACGAATCCTTTAATGTCTGCATCCTACTTGGATGTCTTACGATGAATTTTCCTATCTTCCTGTCCTATTAATCCAGGCCTACTTGGTCCTGCTTCACTCTGCCTTGTTGCAACGTTTCGGAGAACTATTTGTCCTTCATCAGGCTTTGCAGAGTGGCATCTTTAAGTTTCCTTTTTCTTTAGGTTTCACTTGAATGAGGTTCGAACACGGTCAATATTTTCCTTTTTCACTTCAGCTTGAGGCTATGTATTTTAGGTTTCCAGGATTCTTCTGCTTGAGTCTTTTCCAATTGAGGTTTCAGTGAGTCACGGTAAGTACTGAGGTTAAGGTGAGGGATTTGGGCTGGGTAAGAGTGTCTCCACCCCCGTGAGGCCCTCTAGAGGACACACACGGCGCTGGCTGGTTAGGGGAAGGGAAAAAAGAGCTGGCTAACGACTTACAAAGCTCTGCGTTAGCCAGTCTGGTGCACTGTCCTGTGATGCGCCTCCAGAGACCCCAGAAAGGCAAAAACACTCGCTCCTTGTTTGAGTTTTAAGCATTTCCCACATTTCCCATAATAAAAGACAAAAGTGCATTACCTTTGCCTTTGTTCAAAAAATTGGACTTCACGAATCCTTTAATGTCTGCATCCTACTTGGATGTCTTACGATGAATTTTCCTATCTTCCTGTCCTATTAATCCAGGCCTACTTGGTCCTGCTTCACTCTGCCTTGTTGCAACGTTTCGGAGAACTATTTGTCCTTCATCAGGCTTTGCAGAGTGGCATCTTTAAGTTTCCTTTTTCTTTAGGTTTCACTTGAATGAGGTTCGAACACGGTCAATATTTTCCTTTTTCACTTCAGCTTGAGGCTATGTATTTTAGGTTTCCAGGATTCTTCTGCTTGAGTCTTTTCCAATTGAGGTTTCAGTGAGTCACGGTAAGTACTGAGGTTAAGGTGAGGGATTTGGGCTGGGTAAGAGTGTCTCCACCCCCGTGAGGCCCTCTAGAGGACACACACGGCGCTGGCTGGTTAGGGGAAGGGAAAAAAGAGCTGGCTAACGACTTACAAAGCTCTGCGTTAGCCAGTCTGGTGCACTGTCCTGTGATGCGCCTCCAGAGACCCCAGAAAGGCAAAAACACTCGCTCCTTGTTTGAGTTTTAAGCATTTCCCACATTTCCCATAATAAAAGACAAAAGTGCATTACCTTTGCCTTTGTTCAAAAAATTGGACTTCACGAATCCTTTAATGTCTGCATCCTACTTGGATGTCTTACGATGAATTTTCCTATCTTCCTGTCCTATTAATCCAGGCCTACTTGGTCCTGCTTCACTCTGCCTTGTTGCAACGTTTCGGAGAACTATTTGTCCTTCATCAGGCTTTGCAGAGTGGCATCTTTAAGTTTCCTTTTTCTTTAGGTTTCACTTGAATGAGGTTCGAACACGGTCAATATTTTCCTTTTTCACTTCAGCTTGAGGCTATGTATTTTAGGTTTCCAGGATTCTTCTGCTTGAGTCTTTTCCAATTGAGGTATTCAGTGAGTCACGGTAAGTACTGAGGTTAAGGTGAGGGATTTGGGCTGGGTAAGAGTGTCTCCACCCCCGTGAGGCCCTCTAGAGGACACACACGGCGCTGGCTGGTTAGGGGAAGGGAAAAAAGAGCTGGCTAACGACTTACAAAGCTCTGCGTTAGCCAGTCTGGTGCACTGTCCTGTGATGCGCCTCCAGAGACCCCAGAAAGGCAAAAACACTCGCTCCTTGTTTGAGTTTTAAGCATTTCCCACATTTCCCATAATAAAAGACAAAAGTGCATTACCTTTGCCTTTGTTCAAAAAATTGGACTTCACGAATCCTTTAATGTCTGCATCCTACTTGGATGTCTTACGATGAATTTTCCTATCTTCCTGTCCTATTAATCCAGGCCTACTTGGTCCTGCTTCACTCTGCCTTGTTGCAACGTTTCGGAGAACTATTTGTCCTTCATCAGGCTTTGCAGAGTGGCATCTTTAAGTTTCCTTTTTCTTTAGGTTTCACTTGAATGAGGTTCGAACACGGTCAATATTTTCCTTTTTCACTTCAGCTTGAGGCTATGTATTTTAGGTTTCCAGGATTCTTCTGCTTGAGTCTTTTCCAATTGAGGTATTCAGTGAGTCACGGTAAGTACTGAGGTTAAGGTGAGGGATTTGGGCTGGGTAAGAGTGTCTCCACCCCCGTGAGGCCCTCTAGAGGACACACACGGCGCTGGCTGGTTAGGGGAAGGGAAAAAGAGCTGGCTAACGACTTACAAAGCTCTGCGTTAGCCAGTCTGGTGCACTGTCCTGTGATGCGCCTCCAGAGACCCCAGAAAGGCAAAAACACTCGCTCCTTGTTTGAGTTTTAAGCATTTCCCACATTTCCCATAATAAAAGACAAAAGTGCATTACCTTTGCCTTTGTTCAAAAAATTGGACTTCACGAATCCTTTAATGTCTGCATCCTACTTGGATGTCTTACGATGAATTTTCCTATCTTCCTGTCCTATTAATCCAGGCCTACTTGGTCCTGCTTCACTCTGCCTTGTTGCAACGTTTCGGAGAACTATTTGTCCTTCATCAGGCTTTGCAGAGTGGCATCTTTAAGTTTCCTTTTTCTTTAGGTTTCACTTGAATGAGGTTCGAACACGGTCAATATTTTCCTTTTTCACTTCAGCTTGAGGCTATGTATTTTAGGTTTCCAGGATTCTTCTGCTTGAGTCTTTTCCAATTGAGGTATTCAGTGAGTCACGGTAAGTACTGAGGTTAAGGTGAGGGATTTGGGCTGGGTAAGAGTGTCTCCACCCCCGTGAGGCCCTCTAGAGGACACACACGGCGCTGGCTGGTTAGGGGAAGGGAAAAAAGAGCTGGCTAACGACTTACAAAGCTCTGCGTTAGCCAGTCTGGTGCACTGTCCTGTGATGCGCCTCCAGAGACCCCAGAAAGGCAAAAACACTCGCTCCTTGTTTGAGTTTTAAGCATTTCCCACATTTCCCATAATAAAAGACAAAAGTGCATTACCTTTGCCTTTGTTCAAAAAATTGGACTTCACGAATCCTTTAATGTCTGCATCCTACTTGGATGTCTTACGATGAATTTTCCTATCTTCCTGTCCTATTAATCCAGGCCTACTTGGTCCTGCTTCACTCTGCCTTGTTGCAACGTTTCGGAGAACTATTTGTCCTTCATCAGGCTTTGCAGAGTGGCATCTTTAAGTTTCCTTTTTCTTTAGGTTTCACTTGAATGAGGTTCGAACACGGTCAATATTTTCCTTTTTCACTTCAGCTTGAGGCTATGTATTTTAGGTTTCCAGGATTCTTCTGCTTGAGTCTTTTCCAATTGAGGTTTCAGTGAGTCACGGTAAGTACTGAGGTTAAGGTGAGGGATTTGGGCTGGGTAAGAGTGTCTCCACCCCCGTGAGGCCCTCTAGAGGACACACACGGCGCTGGCTGGTTAGGGGAAGGGAAAAAAGAGCTGGCTAACGACTTACAAAGCTCTGCGTTAGCCAGTCTGGTGCACTGTCCTGTGATGCGCCTCCAGAGACCCCAGAAAGGCAAAAACACTCGCTCCTTGTTTGAGTTTTAAGCATTTCCCACATTTCCCATAATAAAAGACAAAAGTGCATTACCTTTGCCTTTGTTCAAAAAATTGGACTTCACGAATCCTTTAATGTCTGCATCCTACTTGGATGTCTTACGATGAATTTTCCTATCTTCCTGTCCTATTAATCCAGGCCTACTTGGTCCTGCTTCACTCTGCCTTGTTGCAACGTTTCGGAGAACTATTTGTCCTTCATCAGGCTTTGCAGAGTGGCATCTTTAAGTTTCCTTTTTCTTTAGGTTTCACTTGAATGAGGTTCGAACACGGTCAATATTTTCCTTTTTCACTTCAGCTTGAGGCTATGTATTTTAGGTTTCCAGGATTCTTCTGCTTGAGTCTTTTCCAATTGAGGTATTCAGTGAGTCACGGTAAGTACTGAGGTTAAGGTGAGGGATTTGGGCTGGGTAAGAGTGTCTCCACCCCCGTGAGGCCCTCTAGAGGACACACACGGCGCTGGCTGGTTAGGGGAAGGGAAAAAAGAGCTGGCTAACGACTTACAAAGCTCTGCGTTAGCCAGTCTGGTGCACTGTCCTGTGATGCGCCTCCAGAGACCCCAGAAAGGCAAAAACACTCGCTCCTTGTTTGAGTTTTAAGCATTTCCCACATTTCCCATAATAAAAGACAAAAGTGCATTACCTTTGCCTTTGTTCAAAAAATTGGACTTCACGAATCCTTTAATGTCTGCATCCTACTTGGATGTCTTACGATGAATTTTCCTATCTTCCTGTCCTATTAATCCAGGCCTACTTGGTCCTGCTTCACTCTGCCTTGTTGCAACGTTTCGGAGAACTATTTGTCCTTCATCAGGCTTTGCAGAGTGGCATCTTTAAGTTTCCTTTTTCTTTAGGTTTCACTTGAATGAGGTTCGAACACGGTCAATATTTTCCTTTTTCACTTCAGCTTGAGGCTATGTATTTTAGGTTTCCAGGATTCTTCTGCTTGAGTCTTTTCCAATTGAGGTATTCAGTGAGTCACGGTAAGTACTGAGGTTAAGGTGAGGGATTTGGGCTGGGTAAGAGTGTCTCCACCCCCGTGAGGCCCTCTAGAGGACACACACGGCGCTGGCTGGTTAGGGGAAGGGAAAAAAGAGCTGGCTAACGACTTACAAAGCTCTGCGTTAGCCAGTCTGGTGCACTGTCCTGTGATGCGCCTCCAGAGACCCCAGAAAGGCAAAAACACTCGCTCCTTGTTTGAGTTTTAAGCATTTCCCACATTTCCCATAATAAAAGACAAAAGTGCATTACCTTTGCCTTTGTTCAAAAAATTGGACTTCACGAATCCTTTAATGTCTGCATCCTACTTGGATGTCTTACGATGAATTTTCCTATCTTCCTGTCCTATTAATCCAGGCCTACTTGGTCCTGCTTCACTCTGCCTTGTTGCAACGTTTCGGAGAACTATTTGTCCTTCATCAGGCTTTGCAGAGTGGCATCTTTAAGTTTCCTTTTTCTTTAGGTTTCACTTGAATGAGGTTCGAACACGGTCAATATTTTCCTTTTTCACTTCAGCTTGAGGCTATGTATTTTAGGTTTCCAGGATTCTTCTGCTTGAGTCTTTTCCAATTGAGGTTCAGTGAGTCACGGTAAGTACTGAGGTTAAGGTGAGGGATTTGGGCTGGGTAAGAGTGTCTCCACCCCGTGAGGCCCTCTAGAGGACACACACGGCGCTGGCTGGTTAGGGGAAGGGAAAAAGAGCTGGCTAACGACTTACAAAGCTCTGCGTTAGCCAGTCTGGTGCACTGTCCTGTGATGCGCCTCCAGAGACCCCAGAAAGGCAAAAACACTCGCTCCTTGTTTGAGTTTTAAGCATTTCCCACATTTCCCATAATAAAAGACAAAAGTGCATTACCTTTGCCTTTGTTCAAAAAATTGGACTTCACGAATCCTTTAATGTCTGCATCCTACTTGGATGTCTTACGATGAATTTTCCTATCTTCCTGTCCTATTAATCCAGGCCTACTTGGTCCTGCTTCACTCTGCCTTGTTGCAACGTTTCGGAGAACTATTTGTCCTTCATCAGGCTTTGCAGAGTGGCATCTTTAAGTTTCCTTTTTCTTTAGGTTTCACTTGAATGAGGTTCGAACACGGTCAATATTTTCCTTTTTCACTTCAGCTTGAGGCTATGTATTTTAGGTTTCCAGGATTCTTCTGCTTGAGTCTTTTCCAATTGAGGTTCAGTGAGTCACGGTAAGTACTGAGGTTAAGGTGAGGGATTTGGGCTGGGTAAGAGTGTCTCCACCCCCGTGAGGCCCTCTAGAGGACACACACGGCGCTGGCTGGTTAGGGGAAGGGAAAAAAGAGCTGGCTAACGACTTACAAAGCTCTGCGTTAGCCAGTCTGGTGCACTGTCCTGTGATGCGCCTCCAGAGACCCCAGAAAGGCAAAAACACTCGCTCCTTGTTTGAGTTTTAAGCATTTCCCACATTTCCCATAATAAAAGACAAAAGTGCATTACCTTTGCCTTTGTTCAAAAAATTGGACTTCACGAATCCTTTAATGTCTGCATCCTACTTGGATGTCTTACGATGAATTTTCCTATCTTCCTGTCCTATTAATCCAGGCCTACTTGGTCCTGCTTCACTCTGCCTTGTTGCAACGTTTCGGAGAACTATTTGTCCTTCATCAGGCTTTGCAGAGTGGCATCTTTAAGTTTCCTTTTTCTTTAGGTTTCACTTGAATGAGGTTCGAACACGGTCAATATTTTCCTTTTTCACTTCAGCTTGAGGCTATGTATTTTAGGTTTCCAGGATTCTTCTGCTTGAGTCTTTTCCAATTGAGGTCTTCAGTGAGTCACGGTAAGTACTGAGGTTAAGGTGAGGGATTTGGGCTGGGTAAGAGTGTCTCCACCCCCGTGAGGCCCTCTAGAGGACACACACGGCGCTGGCTGGTTAGGGGAAGGGAAAAAAGAGCTGGCTAACGACTTACAAAGCTCTGCGTTAGCCAGTCTGGTGCACTGTCCTGTGATGCGCCTCCAGAGACCCCAGAAAGGCAAAAACACTCGCTCCTTGTTTGAGTTTTAAGCATTTCCCACATTTCCCATAATAAAAGACAAAAGTGCATTACCTTTGCCTTTGTTCAAAAAATTGGACTTCACGAATCCTTTAATGTCTGCATCCTACTTGGATGTCTTACGATGAATTTTCCTATCTTCCTGTCCTATTAATCCAGGCCTACTTGGTCCTGCTTCACTCTGCCTTGTTGCAACGTTTCGGAGAACTATTTGTCCTTCATCAGGCTTTGCAGAGTGGCATCTTTAAGTTTCCTTTTTCTTTAGGTTTCACTTGAATGAGGTTCGAACACGGTCAATATTTTCCTTTTTCACTTCAGCTTGAGGCTATGTATTTTAGGTTTCCAGGATTCTTCTGCTTGAGTCTTTTCCAATTGAGGTCTTCAGTGAGTCACGGTAAGTACTGAGGTTAAGGTGAGGGATTTGGGCTGGGTAAGAGTGTCTCCACCCCCGTGAGGCCCTCTAGAGGACACACACGGCGCTGGCTGGTTAGGGGAAGGGAAAAAGAGCTGGCTAACGACTTACAAAGCTCTGCGTTAGCCAGTCTGGTGCACTGTCCTGTGATGCGCCTCCAGAGACCCCAGAAAGGCAAAAACACTCGCTCCTTGTTTGAGTTTTAAGCATTTCCCACATTTCCCATAATAAAAGACAAAAGTGCATTACCTTTGCCTTTGTTCAAAAAATTGGACTTCACGAATCCTTTAATGTCTGCATCCTACTTGGATGTCTTACGATGAATTTTCCTATCTTCCTGTCCTATTAATCCAGGCCTACTTGGTCCTGCTTCACTCTGCCTTGTTGCAACGTTTCGGAGAACTATTTGTCCTTCATCAGGCTTTGCAGAGTGGCATCTTTAAGTTTCCTTTTTCTTTAGGTTTCACTTGAATGAGGTTCGAACACGGTCAATATTTTCCTTTTTCACTTCAGCTTGAGGCTATGTATTTTAGGTTTCCAGGATTCTTCTGCTTGAGTCTTTTCCAATTGAGGTCTTCAGTGAGTCACGGTAAGTACTGAGGTTAAGGTGAGGGATTTGGGCTGGGTAAGAGTGTCTCCACCCCCGTGAGGCCCTCTAGAGGACACACACGGCGCTGGCTGGTTAGGGGAAGGGGAAAAAGAGCTGGCTAACGACTTACAAAGCTCTGCGTTAGCCAGTCTGGTGCACTGTCCTGTGATGCGCCTCCAGAGACCCCAGAAAGGCAAAAACACTCGCTCCTTGTTTGAGTTTTAAGCATTTCCCACATTTCCCATAATAAAAGACAAAAGTGCATTACCTTTGCCTTTGTTCAAAAAATTGGACTTCACGAATCCTTTAATGTCTGCATCCTACTTGGATGTCTTACGATGAATTTTCCTATCTTCCTGTCCTATTAATCCAGGCCTACTTGGTCCTGCTTCACTCTGCCTTGTTGCAACGTTTCGGAGAACTATTTGTCCTTCATCAGGCTTTGCAGAGTGGCATCTTTAAGTTTCCTTTTTCTTTAGGTTTCACTTGAATGAGGTTCGAACACGGTCAATATTTTCCTTTTTCACTTCAGCTTGAGGCTATGTATTTTAGGTTTCCAGGATTCTTCTGCTTGAGTCTTTTCCAATTGAGGTCTTCAGTGAGTCACGGTAAGTACTGAGGTTAAGGTGAGGGATTTGGGCTGGGTAAGAGTGTCTCCACCCCCGTGAGGCCCTCTAGAGGACACACACGGCGCTGGCTGGTTAGGGGAAGGGAAAAAGAGCTGGCTAACGACTTACAAAGCTCTGCGTTAGCCAGTCTGGTGCACTGTCCTGTGATGCGCCTCCAGAGACCCCAGAAAGGCAAAAACACTCGCTCCTTGTTTGAGTTTTAAGCATTTCCCACATTTCCCATAATAAAAGACAAAAGTGCATTACCTTTGCCTTTGTTCAAAAAATTGGACTTCACGAATCCTTTAATGTCTGCATCCTACTTGGATGTCTTACGATGAATTTTCCTATCTTCCTGTCCTATTAATCCAGGCCTACTTGGTCCTGCTTCACTCTGCCTTGTTGCAACGTTTCGGAGAACTATTTGTCCTTCATCAGGCTTTGCAGAGTGGCATCTTTAAGTTTCCTTTTTCTTTAGGTTTCACTTGAATGAGGTTCGAACACGGTCAATATTTTCCTTTTTCACTTCAGCTTGAGGCTATGTATTTTAGGTTTCCAGGATTCTTCTGCTTGAGTCTTTTCCAATTGAGGTTCAGTGAGTCACGGTAAGTACTGAGGTTAAGGTGAGGGATTTGGGCTGGGTAAGAGTGTCTCCACCCCCGTGAGGCCCTCTAGAGGACACACACGGCGCTGGCTGGTTAGGGGAAGGGAAAAAGAGCTGGCTAACGACTTACAAAGCTCTGCGTTAGCCAGTCTGGTGCACTGTCCTGTGATGCGCCTCCAGAGACCCCAGAAAGGCAAAAACACTCGCTCCTTGTTTGAGTTTTAAGCATTTCCCACATTTCCCATAATAAAAGACAAAAGTGCATTACCTTTGCCTTTGTTCAAAAAATTGGACTTCACGAATCCTTTAATGTCTGCATCCTACTTGGATGTCTTACGATGAATTTTCCTATCTTCCTGTCCTATTAATCCAGGCCTACTTGGTCCTGCTTCACTCTGCCTTGTTGCAACGTTTCGGAGAACTATTTGTCCTTCATCAGGCTTTGCAGAGTGGCATCTTTAAGTTTCCTTTTTCTTTAGGTTTCACTTGAATGAGGTTCGAACACGGTCAATATTTTCCTTTTTCACTTCAGCTTGAGGCTATGTATTTTAGGTTTCCAGGATTCTTCTGCTTGAGTCTTTTCCAATTGAGGTCTTCAGTGAGTCACGGTAAGTACTGAGGTTAAGGTGAGGGATTTGGGCTGGGTAAGAGTGTCTCCACCCCCGTGAGGCCCTCTAGAGGACACACACGGCGCTGGCTGGTTAGGGGAAGGGAAAAAAGAGCTGGCTAACGACTTACAAAGCTCTGCGTTAGCCAGTCTGGTGCACTGTCCTGTGATGCGCCTCCAGAGACCCCAGAAAGGCAAAAACACTCGCTCCTTGTTTGAGTTTTAAGCATTTCCCACATTTCCCATAATAAAAGACAAAAGTGCATTACCTTTGCCTTTGTTCAAAAAATTGGACTTCACGAATCCTTTAATGTCTGCATCCTACTTGGATGTCTTACGATGAATTTTCCTATCTTCCTGTCCTATTAATCCAGGCCTACTTGGTCCTGCTTCACTCTGCCTTGTTGCAACGTTTCGGAGAACTATTTGTCCTTCATCAGGCTTTGCAGAGTGGCATCTTTAAGTTTCCTTTTTCTTTAGGTTTCACTTGAATGAGGTTCGAACACGGTCAATATTTTCCTTTTTCACTTCAGCTTGAGGCTATGTATTTTAGGTTTCCAGGATTCTTCTGCTTGAGTCTTTTCCAATTGAGGTCTTCAGTGAGTCACGGTAAGTACTGAGGTTAAGGTGAGGGATTTGGGCTGGGTAAGAGTGTCTCCACCCCCGTGAGGCCCTCTAGAGGACACACACGGCGCTGGCTGGTTAGGGGAAGGGAAAAAGAGCTGGCTAACGACTTACAAAGCTCTGCGTTAGCCAGTCTGGTGCACTGTCCTGTGATGCGCCTCCAGAGACCCCAGAAAGGCAAAAACACTCGCTCCTTGTTTGAGTTTTAAGCATTTCCCACATTTCCCATAATAAAAGACAAAAGTGCATTACCTTTGCCTTTGTTCAAAAAATTGGACTTCACGAATCCTTTAATGTCTGCATCCTACTTGGATGTCTTACGATGAATTTTCCTATCTTCCTGTCCTATTAATCCAGGCCTACTTGGTCCTGCTTCACTCTGCCTTGTTGCAACGTTTCGGAGAACTATTTGTCCTTCATCAGGCTTTGCAGAGTGGCATCTTTAAGTTTCCTTTTTCTTTAGGTTTCACTTGAATGAGGTTCGAACACGGTCAATATTTTCCTTTTTCACTTCAGCTTGAGGCTATGTATTTTAGGTTTCCAGGATTCTTCTGCTTGAGTCTTTTCCAATTGAGGTCTTCAGTGAGTCACGGTAAGTACTGAGGTTAAGGTGAGGGATTTGGGCTGGGTAAGAGTGTCTCCACCCCCGTGAGGCCCTCTAGAGGACACACACGGCGCTGGCTGGTTAGGGGAAGGGAAAAAAGAGCTGGCTAACGACTTACAAAGCTCTGCGTTAGCCAGTCTGGTGCACTGTCCTGTGATGCGCCTCCAGAGACCCAGAAAGGCAAAAACACTCGCTCCTTGTTTGAGTTTTAAGCATTTCCCACATTTCCCATAATAAAAGACAAAAGTGCATTACCTTTGCCTTTGTTCAAAAAATTGGACTTCACGAATCCTTTAATGTCTGCATCCTACTTGGATGTCTTACGATGAATTTTCCTATCTTCCTGTCCTATTAATCCAGGCCTACTTGGTCCTGCTTCACTCTGCCTTGTTGCAACGTTTCGGAGAACTATTTGTCCTTCATCAGGCTTTGCAGAGTGGCATCTTTAAGTTTCCTTTTTCTTTAGGTTTCACTTGAATGAGGTTCGAACACGGTCAATATTTTCCTTTTTCACTTCAGCTTGAGGCTATGTATTTTAGGTTTCCAGGATTCTTCTGCTTGAGTCTTTTCCAATTGAGGTCTTCAGTGAGTCACGGTAAGTACTGAGGTTAAGGTGAGGGATTTGGGCTGGGTAAGAGTGTCTCCACCCCCGTGAGGCCCTCTAGAGGACACACACGGCGCTGGCTGGTTAGGGGAAGGGAAAAAGAGCTGGCTAACGACTTACAAAGCTCTGCGTTAGCCAGTCTGGTGCACTGTCCTGTGATGCGCCTCCAGAGACCCCAGAAAGGCAAAAACACTCGCTCCTTGTTTGAGTTTTAAGCATTTCCCACATTTCCCATAATAAAAGACAAAAGTGCATTACCTTTGCCTTTGTTCAAAAAATTGGACTTCACGAATCCTTTAATGTCTGCATCCTACTTGGATGTCTTACGATGAATTTTCCTATCTTCCTGTCCTATTAATCCAGGCCTACTTGGTCCTGCTTCACTCTGCCTTGTTGCAACGTTTCGGAGAACTATTTGTCCTTCATCAGGCTTTGCAGAGTGGCATCTTTAAGTTTCCTTTTTCTTTAGGTTTCACTTGAATGAGGTTCGAACACGGTCAATATTTTCCTTTTTCACTTCAGCTTGAGGCTATGTATTTTAGGTTTCCAGGATTCTTCTGCTTGAGTCTTTTCCAATTGAGGTCTTCAGTGAGTCACGGTAAGTACTGAGGTTAAGGTGAGGGATTTGGGCTGGGTAAGAGTGTCTCCACCCCCGTGAGGCCCTCTAGAGGACACACACGGCGCTGGCTGGTTAGGGGAAGGGAAAAAAGAGCTGGCTAACGACTTACAAAGCTCTGCGTTAGCCAGTCTGGTGCACTGTCCTGTGATGCGCCTCCAGAGACCCCAGAAAGGCAAAAACACTCGCTCCTTGTTTGAGTTTTAAGCATTTCCCACATTTCCCATAATAAAAGACAAAAGTGCATTACCTTTGCCTTTGTTCAAAAAATTGGACTTCACGAATCCTTTAATGTCTGCATCCTACTTGGATGTCTTACGATGAATTTTCCTATCTTCCTGTCCTATTAATCCAGGCCTACTTGGTCCTGCTTCACTCTGCCTTGTTGCAACGTTTCGGAGAACTATTTGTCCTTCATCAGGCTTTGCAGAGTGGCATCTTTAAGTTCCTTTTTCTTTAGGTTTCACTTGAATGAGGTTCGAACACGGTCAATATTTTCCTTTTTCACTTCAGCTTGAGGCTATGTATTTTAGGTTTCCAGGATTCTTCTGCTTGAGTCTTTTCCAATTGAGGTTCAGTGAGTCACGGTAAGTACTGAGGTTAAGGTGAGGGATTTGGGCTGGGTAAGAGTGTCTCCACCCCCGTGAGGCCCTCTAGAGGACACACACGGCGCTGGCTGGTTAGGGGAAGGGAAAAAAGAGCTGGCTAACGACTTACAAAGCTCTGCGTTAGCCAGTCTGGTGCACTGTCCTGTGATGCGCCTCCAGAGACCCCAGAAAGGCAAAAACACTCGCTCCTTGTTTGAGTTTTAAGCATTTCCCACATTTCCCATAAAAAGACAAAAGTGCATTACCTTTGCCTTTGTTCAAAAAATTGGACTTCACGAATCCTTTAATGTCTGCATCCTACTTGGATGTCTTACGATGAATTTTCCTATCTTCCTGTCCTATTAATCCAGGCCTACTTGGTCCTGCTTCACTCTGCCTTGTTGCAACGTTTCGGAGAACTATTTGTCCTTCATCAGGCTTTGCAGAGTGGCATCTTTAAGTTTCCTTTTTCTTTAGGTTTCACTTGAATGAGGTTCGAACACGGTCAATATTTTCCTTTTTCACTTCAGCTTGAGGCTATGTATTTTAGGTTTCCAGGATTCTTCTGCTTGAGTCTTTTCCAATTGAGGTTTCAGTGAGTCACGGTAAGTACTGAGGTTAAGGTGAGGGATTTGGGCTGGGTAAGAGTGTCTCCACCCCCGTGAGGCCCTCTAGAGGACACACACGGCGCTGGCTGGTTAGGGGAAGGGAAAAAAGAGCTGGCTAACGACTTACAAAGCTCTGCGTTAGCCAGTCTGGTGCACTGTCCTGTGATTAGGGTTAGGGTTAGGGTTAGGGGTTAGGGTTTTAGGGTTAGGGATAGAAAACTGAACCTGTCCCCCACGGCGGGAGACAGGAGGTGCACGGTCCGTCCCTCGGATGCCACCCCCCCCACGGTTCCAGGAGGCCTGGTACTGAGGTCGCTCACGAAAATCTCGTGGCTGATTATCAAGAGGGTGCGATTACGGGAGTACCCGTGCTTCTTCCCGTAGTGCACCACTGTCCATCCTGCATCTGAGCAGAGCCCATGATCCAAACTTGTTGGGTATACCACGAGAAGGAAAACAAAAATAATAATACTAATAAAATTGAAATAATAAGTAGGTATCGTATAATCAATAGGAAATATAGTTATTTAAAACTGAAGTGTGAAATAACTGTTTTGTTTTTATGTGTTTTTTTTAACACTTTAATTAACTTTTAATTTTTAATAATTATTAGTAATTATTGCAATGTGCCTATTCGCGCGACGTTTCGACCAGGTGGGTCTTCTTCAGGCGTAGGCACAGAAAAGAGAGAAGGACAAACTGTAACTGGCTTGCGACTAGCAGAGAGATGTTGCTCTTTGAAGGTCAGAGCAGTAATGAGCCAGGAGGCCCCCTGAGCTCTATTTATACTCTGTGTCGACTTTAACCCATAATGCCAGTGAATAGTTTAATACTGTATTTAAATGAATTCAATTGCTATGTATAATATAAAGTTAGGTAGTTTTTACCTCTCTCTCCTATCCTTAATCAGCATAGGAAAATATGTTTTATCCATTATTTGATGATATTTATTCGTTTTTAAAGGTGTTTTCCCATTGAACTTTGAATAATAAGTATGACAAATGTTAATAGTTACTCCTAGAGCTTAGCTTATACACCTGTTTCAATACATTTTTAATAATATTAGTTTGTTTTAATGGTATTAATTAATTTGAATGATTCTTACTGGTATAATTATGTAGCTGTATACTTTTAAAAAATTGAAGTTTTATATGCCCCTGAGCTGTATTTTAAATTCCAAATGGTATTTATACATTTTATCCTCTGTCAATGATGTTTAATGTTTTTAAATGCAATTTATAGATACTTGTTTGTTCATAATGCAGTATAGGATTATTGTTTTGATATTATTGGTTTTTTAAATGCCATCATATTATTTATTTTTTATTTTGTCCAGGTTAGGTTTAGGCAAGAGGACAGATGGTTAAGGTTAGGATGTGGCTGGGGAGGGGATAAAATTAATAATAATATCATACTCATGCAGTGGTAAGTAGATACCTGGATTATAGGCCAATTATGGGTTTCTCTGACATTCGTATTCTGACATGCCTCGAAAAGTAAATGTAGGATTCCCCCATCATTATATTTTTGTTTAGTCCAGATGGTTGATCGTACTTAGTAAATGGATCCAGTTCCTTTCCATTTTTTCTTTCAGCGTCTGTCCAGGAAGAATTACTTTGAATCCCCGAAACTCTGAGTTTGGTAAGCCATGTGTGATAAAATGATTAACTACAGGGGTATGAATCTCTTTCCTATTTTAATATTGTATTGTGTTGCATCATCCGAGTGAGATGAATTTTTGTCTCTCCAATGTACTGCATTCCACTTTACAACAGAAGATCAGATAACACAATTGGAGGTACTCGGGCTAATTTTTGTGAAATTTTGAAGATAGTTTGTTGACCCTATTCCGAATGTACGTTAAACCGTGAAAATACTGTGGCTTTGGCCTGGCTTTGGCTTGTTGTGTGGGCTTGAGCCTGGCGTTGACCAATAGGTCCTTGAGAGTGTTGTTTCTCCGATAAGCCGAGATTATTGATGGTTCTGTAGAACACCCAAGTCTTCGATTATTGATCTGAAATTGGCCTTAAATTTGTTGTTCAATGCTGCACTGACTGATGAGAAAGAAGTGATTAGAGGAATAATTTCTTTTTGTTTTGCGTTTACGAACGTTGGAATGACTTGCGGCAGTGTCTCAGAAAAGACCTGGAGTAGCCCCTTTTCCGTAACACTGTAAACAGAATGTTGACTGCTTCCCGAAAATCATTTTCTGCGTACATATCCGGTGAAAACCGCAATACTGTGATTTTACGATGCCCTTAAAGGTATGTTTGGGATGAAAAACTTGTTTTAAAACAATAAGCTGTGTGGTGCTTTTGAAGTACACTTTGATGTCCAATTTTTGATCCGTGTAAACGACGGTCCTTTGTACACTGTGGTATCCAGAAAATCAATAGATTGCTCGCCAATTACGTGCTTCAGCTTAATGGAAGGGTCATGTGTGTCAAAATGTTTAGAAATTGATCAAAATCTTCCCTCGAATCAGTCCAGATTCCCCAAATATCATCCAATATCTCAGGAACTTCAGAGGCTTCTTTGGACATTTAGACAGAGCTTCTTCCTCCCAGTTGGCCATAAAAATATTTGCATAGGCTGGGGCAAAATCGTTTACCATTGCTGTGCCTTTTATTGCAAATAATATTCCCCGTTAAATTCAAAGTCGTTTCGCGTCAAATTGATCTCCAGTAATTGCAACAATTCCTCGTCCGGTCTATTGTCGTCTGGATATTTTTGGAACACTTTATTCACCGCCGATAACCCTGCTCTGGTGTCAATATTTGTGTACAAGCTGTCAATGTCAATTGTGAAAATAAGGAGCTTGGAGGGATTTTAGGTTTTTGACGATCTCAGTGAAATGGTAAGTATCTTTGACATATGATGCATGTTTGACTGACAAGGGGTTCAGATAGTAATCAATATATTCCGCTGTCCTATATTGTTCGCTACTACAGTCCGAGACAATGGGCCTACCCGGAGGCACCTCAAACGGTATACCCATTTTTCCGGTTCTTTGTGGATCTTGTGTAAAATGTAGAACCTCCGTTCTCTCAATTGTGCGTCCTTTTAAATATTGTTTTGCTTGTTGTTGATAAACTTTGCTTTTTAAAGTCTCCAATATGTCATGCACCAGTGGGATGGATTCTAAATAGATTGGTCTTTCCAATTTCTTGTAATAATTTTTATCCGTTTAACTGGCGATGCCCTGTGATATATTGTTCCCTCCCTAAAATTACTACTGAGCTCCCTTTGTCAGCAGGTTTAATACAATCTGTTTGTTATTCATCAATTCCTGAGTGCTTTCACCTCGTCTGTGATAAATTTGTTTTTCCTGATGAAACCTGAAAAACTGTTTGAAATCCTTGTTGTCTTTTTGAATTAATAAATGTATTTCTGGTAGCAATTTGTGCGGTGGTGTGTCCAGTTTGATGGAGGTCGAAATGCAGTGGTGTGCTTTTTTTGTGTGTCTGAAATAAGTTGCCAATTTTATTTTCCTGTGATAGGTTTGGATGTCCAGTTCTAATTGTTCTTTTGGTTTTTAGTCAAGTCTATAGTTGGAACGAAGGTTAAGCCTCTGTTCAACAGCTCCAGCTGTGCTTTGGTGAGGTTAAAATTCTGGCCAAGACTACAACATTCTGAGATGCGAGGGGTTGTGACCCCTTATCCCTTCCTGTAGCAGACTTACGGGGCTTTGAAGTTTAAACAACCACCCCAGTGCTCCAGCATGCTCGGGCAGTTCCTTTGTCCAGTGTACGTGGTCTTTTCGGTATGGAACTCAAAGGTAGGAAGAGGGGGAAGGAACGGCATATTTCTGGTAATATGCCCGTTGATTGTTTGTAAAGTCACCGTTCCTCCCTCTTCAGAAACGCCGAATAGTTTATCAGTGGATCCACACCTCTGCTATGGAAAACTGTTTTTTGGCTGTTCTCAGTGCAGCTGCATCTGTTTGATCGCCGTCTCCTTGCCTTTTGTCCCCGACAGTTAATGCCAAACGAGAGCACAACTTTCTCCACTATCACGTGTTGGATGCCTTGGAAAGAACAGATGTGCATGGCGGAGTTTGCACCTGGGTAACTCTCAATCTGCAGGTCCGGGATCTTATACATCGGCATCCTTGACAGGTTGGAGTCCCCAATTATGAGGTACTTTTTGCACACACACAGCCCCATTCAGACATCTTGCGCTCTGTATAATGTGTCTTTTCACCTTGACATGTGTGGTTGTGGAGTGGATGTGTTGTCAATGGTGGATCAGTTTGGGGTGGGACATTGTCGTCCACCTGAGACCTGCGTGACCCGTTTTTGTGTGATGGATCTCCGCTGTTGTTTCTTCCACAACGCCGAGAAGCGGACTGTCATCCTGTAACACACAAGTATTTTGTCTCCCTGACCTAGTCGGGGTCTCTGCTGCTTGGGAGAATCTCGCTGAGGGGACTGGGGAGCGAGACCTGTCTCTCGGTCTTCCCCTCCGTTACTACTGGTTGTGGAGTCTCTGTCCCTTGTTCTGTGTGTGTTGGACGTGGAGTTGTGGTTGTTGTGTAGTTGCCTGCTGGGGGATCTGTAGTTGTGTTTGTGGTGTTGTGTAGTCTTCTGTTGTGGTGCTGTGCTCTACAGCTGACTCCCTGCCAGGAGCCATGGAAGCCATGATCAGTGCTTCTGCATGGTCAATGACTTCCTGCCTTGTGCGGGGCAGGTTCTGTGGGCCATTTTACGGCCACCCCAAAGGCTGTCTTCCAATCTGGAGTCAGATCGTTGGAGAGGTCTGCTACCAACGACTCGAGCCAGCTTTGTAGTGGTCTTCCAAAATGACCAGTGTGTATAGCCCCAGTTTTTAGCATTCCCCACTATCAAGTCCACCGTGCCAGAGGTGGGGGACGCCGGCTTAATCATAGTGGCCAAATTCTCCACCACCGAGAGATCATTTTTGGTTCAGCTTTACCTGGTTCGGGAGTGATGTTTTGCAGGTGGTGAACCATTTATCACTTTGTGGAGTTTACGCACCAGCGACCAAATTTTGGGGTCAGCCGGAGTGAACGGCTGGTTCTGTTCAATGGAAATCCCCAGTTGCTGCTTTGGTCGCTGGTAGGGTCTCTGACCCGAGTTGGAAAAATTCCCATTCCCAAAAAGCCCGGCTTTGGGTGTTCTGACGGGTCACAGCCGCATAGGAACGGGACTGGGGACCAAGGTACCTCCCAGAGCCGGGGAACGGGCACGAAACAAGGAGGCGCAGGCCGGTTAGGGATAGAAACTGAACCTGTCCCCCACGGCGGGAACAGGAGGTGCACGGTCCGTCCCTCGGATGCCACCCCCCCCCACGGTTCCAGGAGGGCCTGGTACTGAGGTCGCTCACGAAAATCTCGTGGCTGATTATCAAAGAGGTGCGATTACGGAGTACCCGTGCTTCTTCCCGTAGTGCACCACTGTCCATCCTGCATCCTGAGCAGAGCCCATGATCCAAACTTGTTCGGTATACCACGAGAAGGAAAACAAAAATAATATACTAATAACATTGAAATAATAAGTAGGTATAGTATAATCAATAGACAAATATAGTTATTAAAACTGAAGTGTGAAATAACTGTTTGTTTTTTATGTGTTTTTTTTTAAACTTTAATTAACTTTAATTTTTTAATAATTATTAGTAATTAATTGCAATGTGCCTATTCGCGCGACGTTTCGAACCCAGGTGGGTCTTCTTCAG
>NW_024043030.1:0-27679 GCF_014851395.1 Micropterus salmoides | reverse complement strand
TTTCCGAATATGTAGTGGATAGGGATTGCATTGGTTACATCATAGACACACTGAACAGAGCAGGAATTAGTGCTTAGACAATAAGCATTCTGTCCCATTAGGGAGGCCTGACATTTGGACCTTCAGTTGGTTAATTCACAACACATTTGGCACATTGTGGCAAAATGTTTCCACCTTTGTCCTTGAAACTGCTCTCAAACGGCTCATTAGCATTTCTGGCATTGCTCCGTGAAACAGAGGGAAATAGCTGGTTTCACAATAGCAGCTCAGTGTTCCTCTTTATTTCAACTAAAGACAAAAGGAGACACATTTTGCCCAGAGTGTGCAAAGTGTCTGCTGATAACATATTCAACTTAATTCCTGTTATTTCTTTAACACCAGCAGCCTTTGCCTTGGTCGCCCGCTGTACTGTCACAGAGTCCTTCCTCTTCCTCCAGAGCAGCAAGATTAATCTCGTCATTAATGGACATCCGGAGGAGATCCAGGTCCTTTTTATTGGCTGCCAGCACCTGTTCAGCCAGTCGTGTGAAAGTCTTGGAGGGAAGCACAGTCATAGGATAAGAACAAGACAAGAGAAATAAAAAATGCACTGTCATTTATCAAGTCACTTCCATGTTACTACTCTGTACATGGCTAGAGATTCTGAGCAGTGGCTATCCAGATCACATCACCTCTGTTATATTATGGTTGGTGAAGGCACTTGTCTCAAAGAAGTCCATTCCATAAGCCTTAGCTAGCTGCAAGACAGATAACAGAGACATATTTTACTTTGCTGAAAAAAACACTTCTGTTTTATTGTTTTTTGGATTAGTAGCACAGACAACTGACGACTAGTTATTTGCTTTCACACAGGTGCAATGTGGGGTGCTGGCTGTCAGATTTAGTTGTGTTTTCAAGAGCAGCTTTTAATGAAAAATCAAAGTAACCATAGACTGTATAAAAGAAGTGGACGTCACCCATTGGTTTGTGGAATACCATTTTGAAGCCCCGAGTTTGACATTTTGGCCGTAGTCACCTTGGTTTTATGGAACTGGAAGTTCGAGAGGGTTGAGCTGGTAAGGGTGGGACACACATTTCTGCACTTTCTTTACTGTGGTAGAGACTTGTTGGCAATGTAGCCACACCCTACAGCATACCCTGGTTTATCGTGTATTTTCCTCTAAATGGGACCATAATTTACTAAATGAACATCATGCTGTATTGAAGAAGACTTGCAACTACTGAGTGAGACCATAAACTCATCAGCAAAGTGTTTATTGAGGTAATAAATCGAGTGAGAAGTGGGGTAATTTTTTTAATTTCTATGCATTTCTATGCATTCTGACTGCAGCCATTTTAGTCGCCCCTTCTGGCCATTAGAAACAATGCAGTTTAAAGGCACTTTTCAGACCTGAAGGCTACGTCCACATCTTTTATACAGTCTGTAGAGGCAACAGGAGGCAAAGCATTAGTCTTGATGTGTCAGGGCCTTTAGAGCTTGCTTATGGACCAGACACAAATGCCTGACTAAAACTACACCAATTTTATGTTTTGGTGAACTTGGAACCAATGTTTCAAATAGAAAAAAAATCCAAGAAGCGATATGACATTTTGCTTAACTCTAATCATGATTTTATTACAGAGCTGAAAATTAATCCAATGATTTCAACATATTGGGGAACCTGGAGTAGGTACCTCTGTAAAGGAATAGTTCAACCTTTGGGATTGCGTTCTTGTCAAGAGTAAGATAGAAGGTTGATACCACTCTCATGTGAAATTATTAGAATATATAGAGTTACAGCTCAGAGGCAAAAAAACATTCAAGTCTAATAATCCATTGTGAAATCCACCACTTGACCCACCTTGATACCTTGCTCTGTAGCCACCTGCCTCTTGTCCACATCATCTGACTTGTTCCCTACGAGGATCTTCTGGACCTTGTCAGGAGCATACTGCAGGGGTTTACGTGAAAAATTAGACATATGTACGTATAAGGAAGATGAATTAAAAACAAAATTAAAGAGAGAGGGAGAGAAAGAGAAATTTAAAATGTCAAGAGAGTGCAGTGGGGAGAAACACAGGAGTGGAAATGAGACCTAAATTAAAAGTAAATGGGAATCGTGCCAAGATCAATAGAGTATATATTCAGACAGACCCATAGAGGAAATTAGGTCCATAATGAATTAATAGAATAAAATCATCTGGGGAATGACAGGGGAAAGCAGGGCAGACGAGATTGCTTCATGAAGACTCCAGGCTGATTGAAAAATGTGACTATAAGAAGGAAAGAATGTTCTCCTTCCAATATCTATGACTTCACATTTAAAAATATAATGAAGTTATATGAAAATTAAGATGGAACATGATAAACACAGCAAAGCAGTATCTGTCAGGCCAAAGCATTTGGTTTTTCATGTCTGGCATCTGTTTATTGTCAACCTGAAGCCTCTGCACAGTAAGTAGTTTTGTCAGTGTTGCCCTTTCTACAAAGTGAAAAATAACGCCTGTTGATCTCAAATCCCCAATCTCTGTGACTCACCTCATCCACGTCACTGGCCCACTTCATGATGTGTTGGAAGGATCGCTCACTCGTGATATCATACACCAGGAAGATTCCCTGAAGAGAGATGTCCAAAGATTTAAAAAACAGATGAGATCCAGCACATTTTAATGCACTTTAGAGTCATGTTTTTTTTTAAACAAACATTATCAATTGATCCAGGATTTTAAAATACATTTTGAAACATTCATATGATTCCTGTAAACAAACCAGACCACCACTTAGAAAGTTGGCAGCCTCTACCAACAATTCATTTGACATTGTAAGCCACTGGCTGGCTTTGTAGCACTACACAGGAACAGGTTACTTTTCTTCCAATTTCATTTCCAGTTTCTGGTAAATGAACAATTCAATTTCAGCCAGTTTAACCTCTTTAGCAGCCCGAAGCAAAGGGAAAATTCATACACAACAATGTCAGTGTGCTGGTTGTGTGTGGCCGTGAAGACCTTGGCTACTTGCAACATCCTCTGGGAGGGAAAGGGACATGTAGTCTTTTTAATATAAGAAACAGTACATTTAAAATACCACTGGCGTGAGATCAAATCCTGATACCTGAAGTGGTGCCAAGTATGAGGCATGAATTATTCTCATAGCTGTAACAAATTTAATTTCAAAAATGAATTTGATTTAAATTTGTTACGCTACTCTGTGGTAATAATATTACACTAATGTGTGGGAAATCACTTGCAGGAGCAGAGTCAATGGGGGAGACTTGAGGTCAACTACCTGGGCTCGTCTGTAGTACTGCTTAGTGATGGTCTGATATCTCTCTTGGCCTGCAGTGTCCCTGGAAAGACAAGAAGCATATACGAATAAGAAGATACACAAATCCATTTGTGAGAGTGTAATGTGACAATATGACCAGGCCAGTAACCAGAATTTTATAGACACATGTCCAGAATCTTTAAATGTTTCGTCATTTAGATGATCACTGTTCAATGTAAACTATGTATCTGTGAAATATAACGTAACTTTTTCTATTGTGTTTTTTTTTTTTTTACAACTTTTGATGAAATAAGAACAACGGCATTAAGCTGAAGAGGGTTGTTTAGCCATGCTAGTGGCAGGGCTTTGGTGAAGGCATTTTCAGTCCACAACTTTGGTCCAAACTGAAATATCTCTTCAACTACTGGATAGATTTCTGTGAAATATGTTAAAGATATTCAAGGTGCCTAATAATAAAGTCTCATTACTTTGATAGTCCCCTTAATTTTGATCTAGCACCGACATAAGGTAAATTTTTAGATGTGTCCAGTACATACTTACATACAATAGGCTACTTTGATTAATATAACCAAAACTAATGACTTTCCCATTAGCCTCAGCTGTACTTTGTGATTAGTGCTAATTAGCTAATATTAGCATGCTAACAGGCTAAACTAAGTTGGTGAACATGGTAAATCTTTCCTTCTAAACATCAATATGTTAGCATAGTCAGTCTGAGCATGTTAGCATTTAGCTCAAATCACCCCTGTGCTAAGAACAGAGTCAGAGAGCCACTAGACTAAAAATTAGGTTTTTAAAATTCGGTATTTCTGCATTATCAGCTCAGTGTGGCTAAGTTTAGGAAATCATGGCTCCAGTTTATAAAAGCCACTATTAATTGCAGGTTTATGACAGGACACAAACTCAATTATCAAATTAGCTTAAACCTTACAGGTTGCTAAACCTCAGAAGTCCCCAGAAAAAAATCAAACAAGACCTCTGTGTTCAGTGGTCGATACAGGGACCTAAACATGATCTATTATAAAACCACAAATATTGATAGCTATAGCATATTTGCAAATGAATAATATCCTCTCTACTAACTACTGTTGTGTAACAACATTACCATATCTGTATCCGCACTTTGATACCATCTATTACTAGTGTCTTCATTTTGAAGTCGACTCCTGTAAGAGAGAAAAGATGTGGTTAGGAAATATAATATTACATTCACAGAGGAGCTCTGAATGTGTTTTATATTCCTCCAAACATGTGAGTGCTATGCTTAGGCTAAATGTTCTGCATGTTCTCAGAGGCAACTTTCTACAGAATAAGTGACTTAAATCAATTAACCCAGCATGTCTTTTATAGGCAGAGGTTCAGCGGTATCTGCTGTAGCTTTGTAACATCACAGAGGGCATTAATGCAACAAGAGCCACATCATCCCAGTACAATCAGCCTGTTAGAGAGGATTGGGCTAATGATCCAGTGAGCTGAGTCCCTATTTGGTTCAGTTCTCTGCATCAGTCACATGGGAGGTGAAAATAAGCGAGAAGGGCAAAGCGATAGCTGAGAGCTGCATAACACCACAGAGGAACAGATGAGAGAAAAGAAGCAGAGCTGAGATGGAGAGGGGTCGCTCATGCTTCAGTGATCTCTGATTTATTTCAGACGACTGAGTGTGATATTGTACATAGACAGGAAATCACAGGCAGGGCGGATGTTTTCTTTTATGTTTTTATAACAGAAACTAAATCCATCTATTGATTATGTCCCCAGAGATGTATTTTCTTCAGGGTGCAAAAAGACCACTAGTCTCGATTGTATTTTATTTTTGCTCCTGAGTAATTGAAGTATCTGCAAATACTTCAGTGAAACCAATCAAATCAGAAATTAGGTGTCCCATCGCTTCAGTATAATAACATCTGCTGTGTCGAAAACCTTTGGGAAGGCTTTAGACAGCCTCTCTTTATCTACAGCATGAATAAAACACTGATGTTCAGGTAGTTTTCTACCAACAGCAGTGCCTTTACTTTTAAAGTTCTGTTTTTGAGAAACATAAACATTTTGCTTAAAATTATGGTTAACCTGCAAAGTGCCACTAAAATGATAGAAAATCATGACAAGCAACACTGCCCTGTCTGGGGGTGACTTGCTGTTAGATAGAAAGGGGGCGTTTTACATTTCTTTGCCCAGGGCCCCACTGTATCATAATCCGTCCAATGCTGAAGACATGACCTAGTTGATCGCTATACTGTTGGTCCTCAATGGTAGTTATGGCCCTGGTACTACTGTAAACTTATACTAACAATAATAACAACACTAGCAATAATAAACATATTCTTGTACATCTTGATGACATACAATTGAAATGCCTAAATATATAAAATATAAATATAAACTCTGCTAAATTCCTTCCTTCTTGTCTTTTCTCTCTATGACTGTCTCCTCAGACTAATGCATTCAAGTCGATAAAAAGCAAAGTCAAAGGCTTCTATACCGCACTAATCAATTAACAGTTCATCCCAATTAACCTGACACTCAACACCCGTGTGTCACAGTTGGCATCACGCTCAGAGAAAGAGCTAACTGATTCACATAACGGGAAGAATTGCGGTGTTGTTTTCTATAACTGCATTTCTGCAAGTTTTATAATCTGAGAGATTGACATAAGAAAACAGCTGACAGATGCACAGTAGCTGGACTGGCCGATTTTAGACTGTGTGTTTGGAATAATCTGGAGTCCAATGACTCCACGGAGGCTAGAGACGCGACAGTGTGGGGCCTCATTTAAGTCATGAGGAAGCTTTTGCTTTTGACTAGACAGCATTCAGACCAAGACTAAGTGAATGGTCAGCATAACAATCTTGCCTTGCCTGAGGCTTGAGAAGAGAGAGGAGATAATGAAAAAGAGGCCGTCTTCCCTCGTCATTGTCCAGCTGTATTAAACACTGCATTAAGCTCCAGTCAGAAGTTATCCATGCAAACAGCATTGAATTAAATATGAAATGCAGATTGGACAAATGGATTCTTTGGCTGTACAGTGGTTGTTTACAGCAAGGGGGTGGACCAAATCTGGAAACTTGAACATAAATCAAGATCACTACACAGGCATATGAGAAAGAATAAAAATCAGCAGTCAGTCTCAAAAAATTGTACATTTTGAGTTCCATTCACAAAAAAAGGGTGATTTAATATACACTGTCTGCCTCCTACTGCTAAACAACTAAATTGTATTTGTCTGCATTCTTTTTCTGCATTGTTTTATACCAGCCGAGCAAAATGAGGATGTTTAATAGAAGCAGGTGCACTCTCGTGGTGCAAACCATAGTGCAAACAATGAATGACACAACAGACCGAGGCTGTAAAGTATTTCTCTATAAGTTGTTTGATATTCAAAATATCCTTGGTCCAAGGGAACAAATTTGCCTGCAGGTTCTCAAATGTAAACTGAAATCCAGTGCACTCGATCGACAGACTGTAAAGGTTGTTACTACTGTTTTTATATGTTTTAATTGAGTCGTTACACACACAACCCCTGATACTGAGTTATGCTGAACTGTTTCTGTGAGACTTTATAGTTATAAGAAGAAGTTATAAGAATAAGTCAGCTGTAATAGCTTTAAGATATGTTCACAAAATCACGAAGAATGGCCTGGAACAAAAAAAAAACCTTCTCCACGTTCATTCTCTACAGAAGGAACTGTGACCGTGGGGACAAGCAAAATATACAAAGAAAGACAGCAATTAATTTAACATGGCAGCATTTCACAATCAGGAGTGTGAAAGCCATGTAAAAACTAATCGGTACACTCCCAAAATTGACTTGACTAATTACCAGAATGACTGTGTTCGACTACGCAAGACGGATTAGGCGGTGACACATGTCAGTGTGCTGTAGGTAATGGTGACAGGCTCACTAATGGATGGACGGATGGATGCTCTGGCAGTGACACAAATTCACTGGGGAATGGGTCTGTCATCCACGGTTATTATTACAAGCAGAGGACAGCCAACAATTGTCAGCAGCTGTTGTCTTCAGGGCACAGCAGGACAGGGGACAAACATTTTTCTTTCAATTATGAACTTTATTCATCAATCTGTACTCAACAATTAAGCTTTGAATTGACCCACTGTCTGAAGTGAAACATGTACAAAAATGACTCAAATACCAGGCTTAGATTTAAGTCAAACTCATAACTGAAAATCTTTTCCAGAAGGACAAGAACAAAAACTAAGGGGGTTGTGTTAAAAATAAAAAATAAAATGTAACCAAGAAATTCAGGAAAGAAGAATTTTGAGGCTATGCTTGAGCTAAACCTATATATATTAGCTAATGTTGCTTTGTCACAGATATATTGATATATACTGTACATTAGGGGAAACAGGTAACAAGAAATTGCAGTGCAGAAATACCAAAGATATATGTCTGATCATTGAAGATCATTTAAGATCTCCATTACATAGTTTGTTCCCTGAACCATTAATTTATCAGCTGTAAAATGTCCCATTCAGTACATATATTAAAAAATAAACTAATTTAAAGGATCCTTATTATTTATAATTATTATGTTAAATACATCAAGTCTATTCACACAATTTGTGAAATATCACATATGTGAAAATTAGCTTTTTATGGATCCAAAGGGAGCTGTGTGAAATGATAAACTGCCTCAAGTGATGTCACTTGAGTCTGCGTTGGTTGGTGGTGAAAACTACAAAGAAAGTAAAAAGTAAAAAGTAACAATTAATCTCGAGGTGTGGACAAAGAAGTGAGCCTACCAGAACTCTGTAGCCAGTTCCTGATCTTTGTTTGAAACTACTGGCTCGAGGTGACATTAGCTGCTACCAGCATAACGCACCCAAATCGCCGACTGAAATGTTGGTGGTCGTATTGGCATCAGTTTTGACAAGGAAAAAGAAAGTTAAAATAAAATCTTTTTTTTCACACACATGCGCGCGCTTACTGTTTAATTTATTTATTTTATTTTTAATATATTTTTATTTTTTAACACACAAACACGCTTACTGTTGTATTCATTTATTTTATTTTAATTTTTAATATATTTTAATTTTTTAACACACACACTTACTGTTTTATTTATTTATTTTATTTAAATTTTTAATATATTTAAAAAAAATTTAACACACACACTTGCACTTACTTGTTAAATGAAATGTATGGGGTTGATTGTTCTTATGTAGTTTGTATGATGCTTTGCTATATTATTGTTACACATTCATGCAAATAAAGTTAATTTGAATTTGAATTTGAAAGTGTGGAATAAAAACGATGATATCTCTGGTTCTGCTGCATCGATTGTGATATTTGATATTTGAACTGTCAGTTATCAGTCCAACAATGTTATAGGAGTTAAACGCGTGTTTACATTAAAACAAAATTGGACAACATATCATTATCAGATTTTTCAACTCCAAAATATTGATATAGGTAATGGACATAAATGTCCACCTTTGGTCGGGCTAGAGTCTACACCTCATAATTTCCTCATACTGTGTAATGACCATATATGGTAACACTACTGCTCCAGATCCACATCAAAATCTAAGTTATTCCTCGGTTCAAAGCCTAAATTTCCATCACATTTAATTGAAATCTGAAGGAAAGATAGATTTCCAAAGTCATGGTCAACTCTGCACTTTCACACCTAGGCCACCAGGGGACCCCTGTTTTTGAGATATCCCACTTCTGTTTCTAACAAACAAACACGACCACAAATAAAACTTCTTTAGCAGAGACATCATATTATACCTTTTTTGTTCCTAGAAAGCCAGGAAGATGTCAAGGCTATGACAACCCCATAGATTTCTTTGATAACCTCTTTATGTGATGATAGCCATCTGTGGGGGCTGCCCGGCCTTTTAGACTAATGAGCTTGTCAAGCAGCAGTGGGATGGTAAGACCAGGCCGTGACCATAACACGACTGGGATCACCACTATCAGGGACAACTGCTTATTGAGCATAGGGCAGGGCTGGGCTCGTACTTCAAAGGCAATGTGACAGGCAGGCGCTCCGAGAGTCCGGTGACGAGACTGCCGAGGTAACGGTGAGGAATATTAAACTCAGCAGTGTGACTGAATACCATTACTAAATCATCTCTACAGCTGCTCTTTGATAGAGAAATGTGCACATCCCATGCCCAGATGAAAGTCAGAACAGAGTGACCTGTTAAAAAATAATTAGGTACCTGGATGAGTGAAGGTGTATTAGTCGCTTAGGTAAAAACCAAATTCCTGCTGCTCCAATGTTTTCAGTCAGCTAGTTTGGTTTTTACTGATATTGATGTTGACTGTGGACTCAAAGTTGGAGCTTTTATTTGATAGTGAGCAGTAAACAGGGATTAAAGTCATATATGTTGTAAATCCTGCCATGTGTGCTATTTTTTGTTATCTATATTTATAACAAGTATAACATTTATTGTCAAAAGGCCTTGGTGAATCAAATCAAAGGCAGCAATCTTTGAAAGGCTTTTTTTAATGGAGGCCTTGCTTTGTGGTTTCAATTCTATTTTGTGTGAGATATTCTTTGACGGTGTGAATACAAACCCAACTGTCCTTCAACTTCTTAAAGAAAAAAACGCTCAAAACCACAAGGTTAAAATATATATCTGCTGCATTTCGTGCAGCCTGTAAAGACAATTTACTGTCAATGTAAAGGTTTCCTGTTGATCTGTGGTAGAATGCCAAAAAACAAGGCCACACCGGAAATCATTACAGCCCCATTTTGTTACATCCACTCCTTCTTTTTAACACAAAGAGCTCTGACAAGTTTTGGATTTTAAAGTTAGACATTAATTCATTGTGTTGGCTATTTTAAACTTTTGTCAGATATCTGTGCATTGATGGGTATGTAAGTCAGTTGAAAAAAAGATTGAGAGAAACTGCCTTCTTTAAACCAAAGGCAAAGTTGAAGCATGGACATAATCGACTAATTGTACACTGCAGATGTGTCATGTAATCAAATTCCAACTAAAATATAGTCACTTTTGTGGTAAACAAGAAAGTGCCAAAGGTATACATGTACTCTGAAACAAATTTGAAATTCTATTAACTTGAAATGGAAAGTAGTATAAATATGGTTAAGTTGTTTTAACTTGAAACTGTACGTTAGAATAATGCAGAAATGTATGTCGGTTAGACTAGTTAAGGGACGTTATCTTTGCACTTTCTTGCAGTTCAATCAACTAAAAAACAACGAGGTATCAGATTTATCAACATGAATTTGTGAGTGGTAACAAAGGCAATCTTCTGGTTGAGTTAACTTGCATTTTCAAGGCAGCAGATGAACTTGCTTTTCAACGTTAAACTAACTTTTACAGTGCAGGAGAAAGCCATGTTAAAAAGTTAAACTCTCATAAAGCCCAATTAAAGTACAGAAAACAAACAAATCAGTGGGCACCGCTGTCCAACTACTTTTGTATATTTCTGTTCTGGGGCTGATTTTTCATGGTTTCAGCCAAGCCCCTTAGTTACAGATTACAATGATATTTAAGACAACTCTGTGCTTCCACGTTTGTAGCAGAAGTTTGGGGAAGGCCCTTTCATGTTTCAGCATTGGCAATACCGTGGCACACAACAAGAGGTCCATATGGTTTTCTGATGTTGGTGTGGAAGAACTTGACTGGCCTATACGTCACCCTGAACTCAACACGATGAATTGAAATTATGTTTTGTGGCTGAAAGCAAATCCCTCATACAAGGCCTTAGCTTAGTTTCACCCGCTTCAATTGAAACGGGCCCCGCCATCCAAAGGGCCCCGACTGACAAGAATTCTATAATTCACCCACTTTTAAAATAAACTACTTATTTCACTCAATGCATAGAGACATAAACATGGGAAGAATGGGTGCTTCAACCTACTCAGCCCCCCAAAAATCTGGCATCATAAAAACCATCAATTGATCATAAAAATACAGCAGAGAGAGAGGTAGAGCTCAGACCGGCGAGAGAGACAGGAAGCATGCGAGTATGAACAGAAGCGTGGACGTGATAATAGCATTTTCCACAGTTCTGTGGTTTATCAGTGAAGTGTATGAACTACACTGCAGACTGGAGTCTCTGTTAACAGTGACAGCCACTCATATCCTCCATGAATCCGTATCCTCACTGCGCTGCATTATTATGAACTGTGATGAACTGGTCGTGGTCACACCTCTCTCTCGTCCAGGTGCTGTCTCTCCCTATTCCTCTCCTTCGGTTCTCACGCATTAGTTCCTGGTGGTGACTGCGTTGTTGCTGTGGCTGCTCTGACAAACAGTATGTTGGTGCTCAAGAGTGCTGTCTGCTGTAGTGTAAAACCTTCTCAAATTGTTGCAAACTGTTGTTAATATGTATTAGATTTAAGTTATCCTAAAACATGAATATCAATAACAAAAACACTTTAGTATTACTATAAAGAATTAGAAATTCCACAAACAATAATAATAAATAGGCAATAAAAATAGTTCAGTATCAGTATCACTATAGTAATTCTATGTTTTTTGGAACACACTAGAAAATGACAATATTAATACTAGTTGAGTTGGCTATGGTGATCTTACAGTTAAGTTATAGTTAATACTATAGTTCTTCCTGTAGTAGTACTACCCTATGGTTTTTAAGGGAATTACTATAGTATACTATATTATTTAAATTGTATTACTCTAGTGTTTTCTATAGCTTCTATCGCACGCACTACAGAAAGTTACTAGAAATACTACACATTTACTATAACATCATCATATTATTACTATAGAAATGTTCTTTCATGTGTTCAAAAAACAACTACAGAAACACTAACATACTACAGTAATAATATTAAAAATAATATCATAATACTACAAGATGTCCAAATCAATCTTGTGTTTAGCGTTAATATGCGAGTGAAGGCAGTTATGACAGCATATTAATGCACATTAATGTTTTGGAATGAGACATTCAATTGCATAGGAGTAATGTTTGGGTATCCACATACGGTATATGCATGCATTAATCATTACACTGTTTGCTGGGAACCCTCTGTCTATACAAAAGCAGGAGATGCTAAATAAGACAGCCATCATCTTTTTATCCTCCAATGTTTATGGAATAACTTTGTTGTATACAATGTGTGAGAGGTCCTGCAGTTTTTGAGGTAATTAGGAGAAAAATCTGGGCAGGTGGACTTTAACGGAAACTGATGAATCATGGAGTTACCCATGAGAGAGATACGGAGAGAATATATCCCTCTGTCACCATGAAGGTTGGGAAATTATTTATTGATCCTCTGCAGGAGAGCACCGATGGTGGTCACTCTTGATCTCTCTTTCTCTCTTTGGACTTTGTTGGGCTTGTTTAGTCTGAGAAGAGGAGTTTGAATTAATGCAGACCCATGAAAGACCTCCCACCATGTCTTATAGACAGTCTGCTGCGCTCAACTATTCAGCCCAATATAAATATCCACCGCCTGCACCAACACAAGAGCCTGATTTCTAAGCATCCAGCTGTGGTTGTGAACACTTTGTACACTGCAACAAAAGCACAAAAAGATCACATGCAGACGGGCTGAATCTTTCTTTTAAGAAACATCAGAGAGGCTTGCAATGCATGATATAAACACAACTCTACGGGGAGAAAGTTTCCTGTAGGGCGCTATAGGTGCAAGATTTAAAATAGCATACTGCGGTCTTACCAAGTATATGTGAGCATTTATCATTAATGGAGCAGGTGAAACAACAAGTGTTTAAAGTTAAGTGCGATGAGGCTTGTGTAATGAGCAGAAGAGTCTAAAACTTGAGTTGTGAGTGTTTGCAAGGCTTCACTAAGCTCTCAAAAATTATAATGGCTTTAAATTGACCCCAAAAGCATCCATGCAAAGACAAAAGCTGTCCAAAATATGTTGAAAAATTATGAAAAAAAGAACAATTATTTGTTGTTAATTAATTGTTCTCTCACTGTCTTTTCAGGAACCAACTGTCTGCAAATCCCAGCCAGGCCACAAGTTTCATGATTTATCGTCTTGACTGTATTAAGAGAACATATTCCCTCTTTTCAAGGAAAAGTCAGCCAGTCTGTATTTTGTTTTCTCCTTAGTAGGGCCAATTACTGCAAGCCATGTCAAAAAAAAAGTTGTTGCTACCTCAAAGAATGGGAGGAATTATCTCTATAGCCTGAACACTCACACACACTGAGCACAAACACACACACACACACACACACACACACACACACACACACACACACACACACACACACACACACACACACACAGAAATGACAGCCCAGTTGCCACAGAAGAAGTGATAAGAGGCACCACAGCAGCATGTGAAAAAAGGGCAGTGCTTACTGCACATCCTTATTTCCCTCAGCTCAAAGTGAAGCATGTTAATGCACCTGTCATATTCTGCACTCTGAATCACAACTATGGAAGCAGATATAACGCATAGACCATGTTAACTATGTGGAAAGAGGCTGATTCAGCTTTGCTGAGTCAATAGTCATCTTCAGGGATGTTGCAAATCCATGACCACATGTAGGAACAGATGAAATTGTTTTTTTTTTTTTTTTTGGTAAACAAAATCTAAACTCCAAATGTATTCAGTTTACTGTGATTGGTGGAGGAAGCTGAAACCATCAATGTTTTGCTTGAAAACCAATTGAAATAATTGATCCATAGTACTGAATAATTTTGTTCCATGGTTATTTGGCATGAAGAAATTGAGACTGGGCCATGGGTGTACTAATTCTGCTTACTAAAATACTGAGATAAAACTATTCTTCATTTTGATCAGGAACCTGGAGCCAGCTAACACACCCTGGGAGTCCCACGAGCAACCTACCCCCTATGCCTTTGCTATTATTTTGTATGGCACTTGGTTACACTGTCGGTGCCAAAGGCTGATAGTTGGAAAACTCATCTGCATGGCTGCCAAGTATTGGCTCTTCCCTTTTAGGGCTTCCCCGATGACTGCAATCACGTTGATTGAATAGTTAACATTCTCGTTATTCCACGTAAATATAGCCTAAGTTATTCTAATTACATCACAACAAAGTCCTAATCAAATCTAAATTACGGAATTTAAAGTGAAAATGTAATGGCCACAAAGAGAGGGTGATGCGCAAACAATCATGAACAGAAAACGCCGAAAGACCATGCATGCAATGGAAATGCTCATTAAAGCAAGTAATGAATAAAATTCAAGAAATTACTTCATGGTGGCGGTGCAGTCTTACCGATGGTCGAAATGTGAGAAGGGTGAAATTCATTGTCCGTGAATCTGCAGAGCAAACATGTTTTCCCAACCCCAGAATCTCCGAGAAGCAGGAGTCGGAAGAGCACATCGTACTGCTTTGCCATAGTGTTGGATATAGTGTTGAATTAAAAAAGCCCCAGTCAGCTAACTCAGCGATTGACCAGTCCCTCCCCTCCTGCATCCCATGTCTGCTCAAATGGTCAACATAAAGCTTTGGCTATGCTTCTTTTTCTTCACTGATTCTGGGTCGGTGGGGAACAAAACAGGGATGCTCCAGCTTCCCAGGCAGCCTCCAGCTTCCAGTGGGCGCGGTGGACCATTGTCATGTAAGACTCAATGAGAAAAGGAGACTTCCGGCAGTGCTTTCCAACATAAAAGCCTAAGGCACTTGAGATTTATGTGGTTCAAAGATGATTAGATAAATGTTTTGGTGGCAAATTCATAGAACGATTGGTTTCCCTCCCCACAAGATATCTTTATAACAATATGAATGTCAGGATAATATTAAACCTGTGAAATCTTTATCTATCTATTAGTCTAGTTTTGGTGTTATTTCCATCTATGAATTAAATTAAGGCATATATATATATATATATATTTGTGGCCACGAATTAATATATTTTCTGTTAATGTCACCAGGGGGGCTCCATAGGACTCCTATTTCATGGAAGAGGATTATTGAGCCTGTAAATGCCCCCGCTAGACGTTTCTAAAGGTGCATGTGCATGCATTGAATAACACCACATCTCAAATGTCAACCTGTGTGCTAACTGTGTGGCAGTGATCAATAAAGTGTGAACATCAGTGGCATCATCCCCTTTTTCTAATTGGAGAGCTTGAAATGTTCCAGAATTTTCTAATCAGCTATTTACAAACAAATAAGCAATTTATTAATTTGCCACTAACTAACACACTGAACCTGGAGTTTAACTTTGAACTGTGTAGCCTACATTGCACAAATTTTTTATTCTTTATGTCTCATAGTGCAAATGTTTGCACATTCCTTCTTAATTACCCTGTGTACATATTGTTTGCATTTTATGTGTTACTATTATTGTATTTTTTGTATACTGCACATTTTTGAGCTCTTTACTATATTTATGTTTGTCAATCAATCAATCAAACTTTATTTCTAAAGCACATTTAAAACAACCAGTGCTGTACATTGACATGAAACAGTAAATAGACAAAATACAGCACCAGACAAATACAACATACAGTTCTCGTGCCAGATTAAAAGCCAAGGAATAAAAATGTGTTTTAAGTCGCAATTTAAAAACCGGAAGGCTTGGTGCCAGTCTGACATGAAGAGGCAATTCATTCCACAGGCTGCGACTGAGAAAGCTTGTTCCCCCTGCTCTTGAGCCGTGTTTTAGGGACAACAAGAAGAGACCTTGAAGGAGCATGTGGCTTCAACAAATCAGTGATTATGTGTTCTTTTAAGCACCAATACATAGCCTACTAAGGTTTATTTCTTGTAGCCTATGTGAAATTCTGATTCTGGAGGCATCAGGCCCTCTCATGGTCCCTGGCCACAGGGGAGTCAACAGCTTTGTCTGGATGGTAAACCAGTCTTGACAACAGACAAAGTAGAAGAAGGCTGTCTGTAACTTTGTGTCAGGCTATATTTATATAAAAATGTGAACGTTTATTCTTCAGAACCACTTTTGAGGATTTATTTTGCAGGATCACACCACTTCCGGTACTATTGTGTTTAGTTTGCAGATCGACGGTGCGCGGCAGCAGTGCTTCTTTCTTCGTCAGTGGCACAAACACCTATGAGAGCAATATGGATTAAATTAAACTGGGACACGGAACAGTCACACGTATAGTCACTCGTTAACTCATAATTTGCAATAAAACTAACGTCAAACACGAGGTTGTGAGTGGCTGTGTGCCGTATTTCACACTAAAGCGAATGAAAGAGGTTTGTTCCCTTGGAGACGCCGTAGCGGGTGTGCGCGCAGTTTCCGCCCACTACAATCTCGACAGGAAGTGAGCAGGAGTCCGCTGAAAGTGAGCGAACTATCAAAACAAACTAAAAGCATCCCTGCAGTTCACGGGTCATATTATCAACATGGACGGTGTGACGACGTCTTTGCGGTGCTTCAGTGAGCGCCATCCCGCAGAAATGTTCGTGGACGACGGGGTGGAGACTGTGACTTCAGTGGAGCAGGTGAGCGGAGGCAGATAATGTGGGCTAATGCTAATGCTAATGCTAATGTGATGGAGTGGCAGCTTTCTACTCTGGATGGAGGCGCGTCTGGAAAAGTGTGACACAGATTCAACTGTCACTGTCGTAACCTCCCCTCATTCGGCTCATCGATTAGAAAAAAAATGGGAAACTGCTTCGCGCACATTATCTCGCTGTGCTTTAGCTAGCCTAAGTTAGCAAACTTGAGCTTTTAGGTAGCTAGCTTTGTATCTTAAAGAGATTAACTTAAATATGCATTAACTTAACTGCTAGTTAAGCAACTTAAACAGTTAAGCCCGGGTACGACAGACCATGTGACTTTATTGTACGGCTTTTAATGAGACTCCAACGAACAGCTGCACATCAATTAGATATTTTAAGCTCTTGACTTGCAGTTAATTAGTGTGTGGTTAATTCATGCCGTAGTAATGCGTTAAGAGCCACGTGAAAGAATAGTGACCCCTTAACTCTCATGACAAAGGAGTTTTCCAATGGAGATCTTTGGTGATATTAGGTAATCGCATCCAGCGTAATCTGCAAATATAATTTAATTGTTTACTTTTTCATATTTAAATAGGGGACTGTGCATGTTCGTCAAACATTGTCATTTTATAAACACTGATGTACATATGCTGAGGTTAGCTGAACAGCTAATTTGAACCCATCCGCTAAGTATCAAGTGCCACAGAAGTGCCAAAGATAAGTCTGAGGTAATTTAGAAACCCTGTGGCTCTTGTTTATCTTACAATTGTAAAAAATCATGTTTAGTACATATCTAGGTCACAGTGCTTTGATAATAAACCATTGCATATTTCATCATGATATGATAATCAGCATCAGGTTTATTGCCAGGTACATTTTCACACATGAGGAATTTGCCTTGGTAAATGTTGGTGCTTAACAGCTAATAAATATAGAAATATAAATCTAGTAAAGAGATCAATCAGCACAATGCAACACATGTGATGTTTGTAGTTTTAAGTGTGCTCTACAAACAGAACCTACCTCTGCTCTGCCTTTGACTAATGGAAATGACTAGCTGATAAAAGGCAGATTATGTTATTGATATTCTTTAGCTCATGATGACCTTCATAATGACTGTTTTCACTCTCCTCTTTCCTGCCCCTTTTCTTTTATAACTAGAAAAAAGTGGAACGCTGCATTGAAGAAGTCATCAGTGTGTACAAGCAAACACACAGCGTACCACTGTAAGTATCCAGGGTGTCAGCATGCTGCAGAACATTTGTGCTGCTACAGCTCATGAGCAGCTTCTTAACAAAAAGAACAAGTTCCTACAAATGGATGCACAGTGTGCAATCTTGAATGTGGTTGAGTTTGGAGTTGAGTTTTTCTACTGTAATACAACTTCAGACTTGAAAAGTGCCCAAGCTACATGATCATAGTTAAAAATAAGTTTGGTTTTGTAGTGCTGTTCCATTAGGTCTACGTTATTTTGACATCTGTGGTTGTGATGATGTTGCATAGTGTTTACCGTCATTCACCCTAACACCTGACAAGAAAATCTCCTCCTAGAAGTAAACCCCGGCCCTAAAAACATTCTCCTGAATGAAAAAAGTCTTTGCATTATATTAACCAGGGGAGATATAAACCATTGTTTTCTTTAAAGGACTTGCAAAATATTATGAATCCTAAATATTAAGCATAAATTAATCAGATATTGGATTGTTTAAAGTGGAGTCTAAGGATATCCAGGACCTGAGGAATATCTGCTGCATCAATTTTAAAACTTAATAAAAAACTCTCATCATATGTGGGGTGGGAATCAGTAGAGGCCCCAGGATACAATATTATCACGATATTAGTGTCTCGATACGATATTATTGCAATTTTAAGTATATTGTGATGTATTGCAATTTAATACCTATTTTCAAACTTCAAATTATGTCACCACCATCTGTTTTATCTAAAAAGATACATTTGTTTGTTTATCTCACTTTTTCATTCCACTAGATGGTGCTGTTGAGTTTTCTAGTGGACTGAGCAATAGATTTTATTATTCTAGTACCAAAAAGTTAAATTCTCATGTGCAATTTATATAGTAAAAGATTGATACTTCACTGCGTCAGTGTATCAATACAGTATTACTACGGAAAATATTGCGATACTGTGCTGTATTGATTTTTCCCGCCACCTCTAATCTTGGCTCTGTGTGTAGAGGATGGAAAATTAAGTAGCTCTACTTTTGCTTTAGACACGTGACTCTGTTAGGTCAGATATTAACACTAATTATGTAAAATCAGGACACCAAATTGGCCTCACCTCAACTCAGTATATCATAAAAGCCTTTTTATGCTGTACACAAAAATCCTTATCTAACCAACAAATTGGTTAGATAATGTGTAGCTGTAGTTAGCGATGATCATCTTTTCATAAGACTCTCATAGGGTTGGTTACATTTACTGCCATCATGAGACATTTCCAACAACACTGCTCACTGGCTGTGGCTGCTTTTGATTATGTATGTTTGCTGTTGTCTAAATGGTGTGTTGATCAGCTCACATACTCCACATACTGCTGTCAGTCCTCTCTTAATGAGGTGACTCATTTCATTTCTATGACAACTGCGTGGACCTGAATGTCACCAGCGTTGCAGCCAATGGGGGAATGTATTTGGCACTGTAAGAACATGAATGGTATTCATCAGTAGAGAGTGATCACCTGCTTTCTGTTTGGCCTGCACTCACGGTTTAACACCTAGCAGGCAATGATAGGGGTGAGTGGGTTTTTTGAGGTTAATTGCGGGCATCTCGCTTGAAAGGAAAGTGTCCAGGCTGTGGTAATTTTCTGGCCTGCTTGCCAGAATTTTAGCAGTTTAATCAGAAAGGGTGACCCGGGTTTGATTCACACTGCACATCCACTAATGTGTCCTTGAGCAAGACACTAAACCCCTATTGGCTCTCGAGGTGTGTCGACCTCGGACATATATATAATAATTGTATGTCACTTTGGATAGAAACATCTGGAAATGTATGGATTCATTTTTGTTTGTTTTTTAAATTGATGCTGATGTGTAATATTTTCCCACCCACATGTACCAAAACAAAAATGAATTATGGATATGGACAAATACTGGTGCAAATACTGTCTTAAATCAAGTGGTTTTAAAACAAGACAAAAATCGAGCAACAAAAATCTGTTGATAATTTGACGGTGGTATTAAGTAGACAAAAATCATTACTGAAGAAAAAAAGAGAGGCGTTTTTTGTGGCCTTTATATTGAATATATTTTTAGGTGCTATTGGCCTGAAACAAAGTACGTAAGGAAGGCAATCCCAAAGTGCATTCAAGTTGACTTCTGCTATTAATGAAATAATAAATAATGCAAGGGGGAAAAATCTACTATTTAGTGAATTTACAATCAGGAATTTAGAAATATTGAAGCCAGGAATCCAACTTCCCCCACCGCAACTCCAGCCCTGTAAAAAATGTTTGACCAGATACCAAAACAGCTTTTTTTACATTATGTTTGTTCATATTCTTTCAGCTCCTTAGATATATCTTCACACTGCCATGAATATCATTTTAGTGGAGAAAATCCCTCAGTTTTGTTTTGATGCAAATTTAATGCTTTTTATTTTCCAAACTTAAAACAGTCACTGTTTAAGACACTCTAAAGAATATCAAAGTCAGACCTTTACATTAGCACCATGGCTAATGTGTATGTGATTGTGGATCACAGTAATCCTCAGGTTGTTAAAACCCCCTAATTCCCCAAAACACAACTGAGGACATGACCTTGCTGATGTTCATGGCAGCTACATCCCCGTGTACTACACAGAAAAGTCACAAAACAAGGACCGTTGCAAAAGTGGCCAAACATGCTGCTACAACGAACATGAGGCAAATAAAAATAATGATTTTTAAAGCTGCTATCTCTGCCAAAACAAAACGTACAATTTTAATAGAAACTGAGATGGTAAGAGATGTCACTGTTGTTTATTACTTAGCCTCAAACATCAGTGTTTGCTCTCTATTGTCTCTTTTTCAGATGCTTGTTCTGCTCAACTTGAGACGGAGATTATTGGTGTAATTTACTTGCACAATCGTCTATAGCCAGGTCTGCCCCTAAACATTTAAACAGCCACGTTGAATCCTTGATGAGCATAACTGGTGGGCAGACTGGCTTTTAGCTGCTTAGCATTGGTCCTTGGGCAGCGATCTGTGACTAACCCTGTGTAGGTAGAGTGTAATTACATCGTCGTCATAGCGAATGCTGCGTGAAAAGGGCAGGTAGTGAATAGGACTGGGTGGGTGGTGAGGAGGGAGGGGGTGTCATCTGTCTTTGACTCACTGACACACATATTGTCGTACACTCTGTGTGTGTTAAAAGATGCAGATGAAAGTTGCACACTGACATTAAAAAGATGGAGGGGAACAGTGTGTGACTTCTGCTGCTGTAACACTGAACTCCCGCTGCTTTGGAATCAATAAAGCGTTATCTCATTTTAGTTTCATGATTTATTTTAATAGGGTAGGGTATAGGGTAAGTATGTATAATGGAGTAATGCCACATACCGCAGCATTAATAATCCAATCAAGTTTGCAGTGTTTATCTCTAGATCTGCCTTTTATACAAATGCACAAAACAAAAAAAATACATCCAATGATACAAAACAGAAAACATAATCTCCTCTCATCTTTCAGTTTTTACAGATTTTCACATGAAATACTGCGACACCTGACAGAAATAAATCAGTTTGAAGTCATGTGTTTGTTCTGCTGGATTTGATGCTCCTTTTTCTACTTTGTTCTTAATGAGGACAGGCCAGAATATTCCCCCGCTGAAAGAAAGTGAATAAAAGATTAGGAGGAAAATGCAAAGGAGCCGCTAATTAGGAGGCGCCGAAAAAACCTAAAAATATCTAAGTAAGTAAATAAAAGAAAAGCTGATACACCGCACTGCCTGCACTCTGTTTCTCTCAGATTTTGTGGTAAAGTTTTATTTACAAATACACTAAAAAATGAAAGTATAATTGACTATGATGGAGCGAGAATCGAGCAAAGAGATTACCTGGTGGACAGCTGATTGCTTAAAACATAAAACCATTTTTCATGTTGTTTTGATGTTATGACCTGAGGTCACAATAGCAAAAGCCTTTAATAATAGCATTTCTGCAAGCGGGAGTGAATAGAGCCCCTTCTTTAAACTGTTTTTTTTATTTTTATTTGTGATTGATCATTCTCTCCTTTGTTTGGTCTTCAGGCCAACGTTGTTGCGGGAACAACACTACCAATATCTCAAGAAGGGTTTACGTCACTTATCAGATGCTTATGAGGTACGATATCACACTTCCAGCCGGCAAAGAACACACGTTAAAACATCTGGCATGGCCATTTGAGCGCATGTTAAACCTCATGACACATACAGTACAACCGAGCACTGAAGTTCACTCAGAGGTCGTATTAGTTCCTCTGTGTCAGTAATAACCAGTAACACTCGCTGCCTCTGGATAGATGTCTGATTGGCTCTCTCTGCTTTAAATAGAAATACCATTGTATGGAAAGTTATGCTTGTCTGCTCCTGGGAAGGTCACCTCTCTTACTGTGTGTTAAAAATGTATATTATGCTTGTTCAAATTTTTGCAGCTGCCCACAGCCAGCCAGAATATAGACCAAAGTAACTCACACTGGCTAGAAAAGAGAGAGATTTGTTTTGTGCCCACCAGCTCAGAATCATACTGATTTGACTTTAGACCTTTCATTGTTTCCTTTGAAACCAGATTGACAGCAATTGTGTTTATGTGCTGTTACTGTGAAGTACTTATATTTCCAAGTAAACATTGCAAAGTATTGGATGGAAATTAGAAGCTGAGTCATGATATTATTTAACAAAGACATCATTCTATTGTTTTTCTCTATTATACTACACCACAAATTATAATTATATTCTATCATAACACCACATATATTTACCAAACTGAAAAGAAGTGGTGTGATATTTTTGTGGTGACTGAGTTTCTCAGCTCTATCGTTTTCCTCCCGTAGGCTCGGCCTCTCCTCTGTGTCTGTGTGGCAGACTTGTGTGCTCTCGTCTCTGTCTCAGACTGACTGATCTCACCATCTCGTTTATTGCTATAATTGGTCATCTGATGCCCATCTTATCATGTGATGTGTGTGTCTGTCTGTCTCTGTGCGGGTAGTGTCTGGATGCTAGCAGACCGTGGCTCTGTTTCTGGATTCTTCACAGTCTGGAGTTACTAGAGGAGCCCATTCCTGCTGCTGTCGCCACAGAGTGAGTCACACTCACACTCTCCACCTAGACTTTTACCAAGGGGCAAAAATGGAGCCAAATAAAAACCTGTGCACTGCCAAAAACTTTATTTATTCCCATTGCATAGTTATCATAACAATTAACTGCAGCAGCTACACCTAAAGTGTGTGTGTGAGAGAAATACCCTTCCCACATGGTCTTATAAGGCACAGTCTATTTTTATTTGATTTATTTATGGATCTGCAAGAACATGCAGTCTGAAGGATAACATGTTAAAGTGACAACTTTTATTTCCAACACTGTCCCAAGATTGTTAAAGACATTCACCAGAATCGGCATTATTGCCAAGTAGGTTTAGACATGCATGAAATTTGATTTGGTCACTTTGTTCATTACAGTAAATATAAAATACTAAATTGACAAGGGATACAAAAATGAAATGCGTAACCTAAAATGAAACAACAGAATCTTGAAAACAAAACTACCTCGGTTGTAACGCCACCCAAAAAAATAGAATTAAACAGATTTTTTATAAATTAATAGTAACTACTTTATTTTTTAATAAAAAGATCTTATTTTTGTCAACTTTATATTTTGTGTGTGTTAAATATATTTAAAAAAGAGCTTCAGGCTACATTATTCACTCGAGGCACGGTGCTGTACGTGACGCACGCTGGCCCTGGTGCTAGAGTCAAAAATACCCTTGCAGTGGTAAATTTGCTTGTGCCAGAAAATTACTTCTTACATACAGTATAACATTTCAAACCAAGAACTTTGTCTTCTCTCCCAGGCTCTGAATATAAAGTCTGCCACTAAAACACAACTCTTGTGTTGTTGGGTATTTTTTTATAATCATCCAACCAGAAGAAATTGTCAGAGACTGAAAGAACATTTTACTAAAAAGTGAACTCTTGAATGATCATATAATGAGCAATAAATCACAAAGATTATTGGTTATTTTTCTAGCGATACTAATCAGAGACTTCATAATTAACTGCAACAATCAATCTTAATTCTCGTCTATAATCAAACACCCACAGTGATTAATAATATTATATAATAAAATAATTAATAATCATGGTTCTGAAGAAGGAGTGAAATCAATGTTTTTCCTGAAATTATCACGACCGATGATTGTGATTAGCAGGTGTAATGACAGTGTTGAGCAGAGTAGGCAGGTGTGTAATTCTATACATGTTTATGCAGCTGGAACTTCAAACTGTGTCTGTGTTGCTGCCACAAAAATGTCACTTGATTAAATTACTGCACGCTGAAAGTAACACTGCAAACCCCATAGCAAGTAGTGACGCCGGACAGCCAGCCCACACTGTCATGATTACTGCGAGGCGTGCCAACACACCGGCTGGCACTGCCCAGCGCCAATGTGACGCCCTCGTGCTCACACACACAAACACATAGGCCCTGTTTAAGGATTTATAACAATGCATCCTACAACAGATTGCTTTCTCTGTCCCAGTGAAATGTACACTGTTCTCAGGTCAGTATTGGCACCGGACTGGTTTGCCAAAGTAATGTAGTTAATGTAGGTTTCTCTTCCAACTCAGTTGGCTCAAGGCACGCTCGCAATTTTGTGATTTCTTTCCATGGAGGAGGATGAAGAGGACATTCATGAGAGGAGCAGCCTGGTGCGCAGAGGCTGCAAAGAAAGGAAACTGGTTGAAATGGCTTGTGCTCAGTGTCACATCAGCTGCAGGGAACTAAGTCAATGATGCTTTAGTGGATTGAAACTATTGTTTGTGTGTATAAAGTGTGTAAGAGAAGTGGTTCATCCACATGAGGTTATTAGAGATTATTTTCTTGAGGAACATAGATGCACAGAACTGCAAAGACAGGTCATCAGGGACAATAATATAAGAGAAATATTTATTATGCATTTCTGGAAACTTGTCTTTAGCTTCACCAGGTTCATTAAAAGACATTAAAAACATCAAATACACATAACACAGAACACATACGACCAATTCATTTAAACACAGAAACCAATTGGAGCTTTCAAGTACACCGGTTATCTCTTATGAATTTATCAAAGCAATTGTGCGAGGGATTTTTGTCGCCCTGGGTACCCTATAACGCCTTCCTGAGGGGAGCTTGTCAAATTCAGCAAACTGGGGATGTGAAGGATCCCCCACGGTTCGTTGTGCTTTCTGCCTGCAGTGGAGCACATAAATCTCACTCAGCTGTCTCTGTGATTTACGTATTATTTTCCCAGCCATATTCACAATCCTAGTCAATTTGGACCTATTTTTAGATTACCATACTCTCCACAAGATTTCTGTAGACCAACTCTAGGGTATTTTCGCTTACAGAGAAGCTGCCAACTTCCTCAATACAACACAGCTCAAATATTACTGGTACAGTAATTAAATTTGTGTCAGAGGTTCCAGTACTCCCAGTAAGAGAGAGAGAGAGAAGCATACAAAGACAACACCAACAGAACATAAAATCAGGATCGCCTCCAATCCATATCAGTCGTAATCCGTCTAGTCCTCAAAGGCACTTAAAGAGGTATTATGCTTTTTGGCTTTTTCTCTGTCCTTTAATGAGTTATACACCTTATTTGGTTTGCAAAGTGAAAAAGCCCAAAGTCCACCCCAAAGGGATTTCCCATCTCCCACAGAAAATACTGCTCTGAACTGCTTGAAAACAGCTTGTTTGTAGTCCAGCCGTTTCCCTTTCATCCCTGTCACGTCACAGGGATGAAAGGGAAATGCGCGTCATATAATGCTCGCCAAGCCGCTACTCCAACATGCCCTCAAAAACACTGGTGGAAAAACACTGCGCTCAAGCACACACCTCTCCTCTCCCTTCCAAACACTAGCTACCCTCCAGGCAGTCAATGGACATAAAGTTGTTACTGTGATGTAGAGACAGAGCTCAGTTAAAACTTTATGGATGAAAAATACTTTTGTTACAGATTAATAACTCACCACTCTGAAACTCTTGCTCCAGTCCATGTTACTAAGCTGGTAAGGGATATACAGCTGTATATACCTGCACTTCTCTGCTTCTTATTGGCTAGTAGTCCTTAGCTGGGAACTGTGCATGTGCAACTCCCAACAAAGATCATTTAGAGACACGATGTATCACTCTATAGCTAAAACGAAGCGTTCAACACAGGGTGAAAATGGGAGCTTCAGCAATGTACAGTATGACAAAAAATATGGTGTTTTTTGAAAATTAAACCTAAATAGGATTTTGAACCTGAAAATGAGCATAACATGACCTCTTTAAGATGACTGCTGTCTTATAACATGTTGTTTTTGGATCGTAAAGGAAACTTTGTTGTAAGTTTGGGGTCTTCTCATCTGTTTTTATACAGAGTTAGACACATTCACACAAATCTGTCCTGTACAACCTCTACCAAAAACCCAGCAGCTCTGTTGGGGGTTAGTGGAAGAGAAGAGAGGGTTACTCAAACCATAAGTGACAACGTTTTAGTCTTCCGTTCGGTCTGTTCCCAAATTGACGGACCTAATCATATTTAGATGGTGTCTTTTGTTAGAAAAGCAAGGGATGTTTTATTTTATTTAAATTGAACAAACTCTGTTTCCTTTTCTGTGTTCAATGCGCTTTTTTTATATATAACCAACAAGAATTATATATCAAAACCATACACTGTATAAAAGAAGTGGACGGAGTCATTGTGACGTCACACTGGTTTGTGGACTACCGTTCTGAAGCCTCGAATTTGGCATCTTGGTTTATTGGAACCAGACACCAGATGTGACCATATTTGGACGAGTGGGTTGCGCTAGCCAGATTGGTTAGCAAGGTGCATCTGTAATTCACGTTAATTGTGGTTTTAAACGGTATGCTGATTTTGGCTAGCGAAAAACAGGTTTAAAACAAAATGTAGTTACTTAACAGAAACAATTAAAAGTCAACTACTAAGCTTTTACAACGTTGCTGGTTAAATGTACACATTGCTGTGTATACACACGCCTCTATCCTGATTGACAGGTTGAATGGTAGCGACTTGTCTATCACCAGACAGCCACGCCCTAAAGCCTACCTTGCTATAAGATAAGATAGACTTTAATTTTCGTCCAAATGGGACCATAATTCACTAAATTAACATCTTGCTGTGTTGAAGAAGACTTGAAACTAGCGACTGAGATCATAAACTCATTAGGAAAGTGTTTATTGAGTTAATACATCAGGTGGGAAGTAGGTAGACCAATGCAATCAGACTGTTTTTGCAACTAGTGGTGGCCATTAGAAAGAATGCAGGTTTAAGGCACTTCCGCATTGGCTTCACTTTTCAGACTCGGAGGTTCCCCCTTGATCAAAACACACATAAACTGAAACATAAACCTGTATGGGCAAGTCACATATCATCACTATCGCAATGCTGCTGTACCTGTTTTGCTTGCACCATCAGTATATACGTGTGTAGCCTGCATTGATTTTTCAAAAGCGGCAAACCCTTTTGTGTCGGGCACATTTTATTTATACAACATAATAGTATGAGAAATAGTTTGTAGATTCCTCTGCTGTTAAAAGTTAGCCATATTTTTCAGATTAGACTTCCTTTCTTACTGCTACATTACTTGCCCTTCATGCTTTTTTTTTTACCCTAGTTTTCTCAGACGCTCCTTCTGTTCCACAGCAGTAGCTTAAAGTAACCAAGCAAGTTATCAGTGATTTGTGAGTGGAGTTGTGTGAAGCAGGATTTCCAGTGCATTCAAACCCACTTCACACACAAAAAATGCATTTATTTTTTTATTTTTACAACCACTGTGTAACGCTCCCATCT
>NW_024043029.1:0-26483 GCF_014851395.1 Micropterus salmoides | reverse complement strand
GGTGGTAAGTGATGTGGCAACGCTTCAAGTACTTATTGTTGTGGTCGACCTACAGGACGCCCTCAGAACAAAACATGGACCAGTCCTGATCCCCGACAGTGGTGTCCCTCTGGGGTCTCATTTATAAAACTCACTAAAAGTGTACGTGCGTCCAAAAGCCAAAAAAGGCGTACGGCAAAAATACTCAGACTTATAAAACTGTGCGTACGCCATCTGTAAGCAAGTTCCGCTCCTTTTGGTGAGCTGAAGCTGTTTGGTGGGTAAAAAATACACTTTCCCGATCCCTGACAGTAGTCGCCGCCCCCGATCTCTGACAGTAGTCGCCGGCCCCGATCTCTGACATAGTCGCCGCCCCGATCCCTGACAGTAGTCGCCGGCCCCGATCTCTGACAGTAGTCGCCGGCCCGATCCCTGACAGTAGTCGCCGCCCCGATCCCTGACAGTAGTCGCCGGCCCCGATCCCTGACAGTAGTCGCCGGCCCCGATCCCTGACAGTAGTCGCCGGTCCATCCCTGACAGTAGTCGCCGGTCCCGATCTGACAGTAGTCGCCGGCCCCGATCCCTGACAGTAGTCGCCGGCCCCGATCCCTGACAGTAGTCGCCGGCCCGATCCCTACAGTAGTCGCCGGCCCCTCCCTGACAGTAGTCGCCGTCCCGATCTCTGACAGTAGTCGCCGGCCCCGATCCCTGACAGTAGTCGCCGGCCCCGATCCTGACAGTAGTCGCCGGTCCCGATCTCTGACAGTAGTCGCCGGTCCCGATCCTGACAGTAGTCGCCGGTCCCGATCTCTGACAGTAGTCGCCGGTCCCGATCTCTGACAGTAGTCGCCGGTCCCGATCTCTGACAGTAGTCGCCGGTCCCGACTCTGACAGTAGTCGCCGGCCCCGACTCTGACAGTAGTCGCCGGCCCCGATCTCTGACAGTAGTCGCCGGCCCCGATCTCTGACAGTAGTCGCCGCCGCCCGATCCTGATAGTAGTCGCCGGCCCCGATCCCTAGTCGCCGGCCCCGATCCCTGACAGTAGTCGCCGGTCCCGATCCCTGATAGTAGTCGCCGGTCCCGATCCCTGATAGTAGTCGCCGGTCCCGATCCCTGATAGTAGTCCCGGCCCCGATCCCTGACAGTAGTCGCCGGCCCCGATCCCTGACAGTAGTCGCCGGCCCCGATCCCTAGTCGCCGGTCCCGATCTCTGACAGTAGTCGCCGGTCCCGATCTCTGACAGTAGTCGCCGGTCCCGATCTCTGACAGTAGTCGCCGGTCCCGATCCCTGATAGTAGTCGCCGGCCCCGATCCCTAGTCGCCGGCCCGATCCCTGACAGTAGTCGCCGGCCCCGATCTCTGACAGTAGTCGCCGGTCCCGATCTCTGACAGTAGTCGCCGGTCCCGATCTCTGACAGTAGTCGCCGGTCCCGATCTCTGACAGTAGTCGCCGGTCCCGATCTCTGACAGTAGTCGCCGGTCCCGATCCCTGACAGGAATAGTCCCCTGTTGGATCAGTAATGAGAGAACATGATGTGCAGTAGGTTCTGTAAACGTCTGTCGATCAAAGATCAATAAGTATTAATCAGTTTTGTTGTACTCCCACAGAGGAGTCTACCAGTCATATACCCGACCATCAAACGCTATAACAGCCCGTCTGGCTCTGCCCCCGAGGCCCCGCCTCCTCGCAGCTCAGGTGGACCTCGTCATAGTCAGCTAACCTTCCTCCGCTCTGCCTCAAACACCTACAGCTTCCCCCCCGGGACCAGATACCCACACCGCCTTCCCAAAAACCTGGACTTCAGACGCATTGGCTTTGTGCTGCTGCAGGAGCCCCTCCCCCTGACTCCCCCTGACTCCTCCCCCTCCCTGACACCCAGGTGGACTCCTCCCCCCACCTCGTTGCCCCCGAGATCTCAGTCCTCCCCAAGTCCTCCTCCGCCGCTTCCTCCTTTCCAGGACCGACCCCCTCGCTGACGTCATCACCAGCTCATCCGACTCCATGACGACAAGAGAGCGAATCAGACGTCACTATCGGATTCTCACCAGCCTGAAGAGTAGGAGCAATGAAGAGGCTCCTCCTCCTCCTGAAGATCCCGCCCCCTCTCAGATGGAGGTGCATGAGAGCAATGATGTCATCAGGATGAACGATGAGGAGGAGGAGGAACAAGGGGAGGAGAGGGAGGAAGAAGAGGAAGAGGAGGAGAGCGAGGTCTTCCTGGCTCTGTCTGAATCCTCATCCAGCTCCACAGGAAGTGTTGCCCTTGACGACGACCTGGCCGAACTCGAGGAGGCGGAGTCAGAGAGTGAACAGGAAGTGACTTGCAGAGCAGCAGCAGAGTCCCTCCTCCTGCCGCAGGTCAGTCAAATACAATAGGCTGTTCTCAGCCTTCTTGTGCTCTTGTGAAACATGGTTCACGGTTCAGATTCCTGGATGTGTTCTTGGCACGTCCATTTTACCCAGGATGCATCGGTTGGTAACTTCTAGAAAAAGAGCCGGCGGGGGAAGCTTGCGATACAGCGGGCAGGGTCAGCTAGCTCAGGTAAACACCGGCACACAAAACCGTCTGGCCCCGCCTCTCTCTGTCTGACGCAGCCTATCAACAGCCGAAACCAACGTGCACCCTGTGTGTTCACTGCTGCTGGAAAAGATCCACCGCGACTTGTAACGAGGGACGCAGCGATTCCAGGCTTTGCTGGTCCGATCGCAGTCTGAGGAATAATCACGTTTCACGACTATAATCCATTAATTTAACAACACCAGTAATGACTCAGGTTGATTTTTAATGACATTAACAATTAGATTTCTATAAAATGTAAGTATTCTTAACATGAGAGGAATATTGAGGGGAAACTGTTACTGTCATCAACTCTCATCCATACGTGTAGGTTTCAGTGTGAATGATGAGAACGTCTCTCCTGAGTGTGATTAATATCTGGAACGCCGGGAGTCGGTACTCTCCAGAGGACGACGTTCTTCCAGCCATTATCAGCGTGGAAGCCGGGTCCAGCGAGCGCGCGAGCTCGGCGTGCGGCGCGTGTTGCTCGACGCAGCGACAAACCGCCGTGGCGCGGCGCCGGCCGCTGAGAATAACGGGCCTCGTCGCGCTGCGGTGGCTTTGAACGGTTCCAGCTGCTGTGTTTGTTTACGCTGACAGCGACACGTTTATATTTAATTCCCCACCGACCTGCCGCGTCGTTGAACTCTGTGATCACGTGTGACCTTTACTTGGAGACCAGAGTTTAGCCGGGGAACAGCAGCCTCCGTGTCTCCGAGCAGCTGCTGCTCCTCTAACTCTGCTTCCAGTTTGGAGCTTCAGGATGATTCAGGATCAGGTTTGTTTGTGTGCAGGAAGCGGACCAGAGGGGGTCTGAGGACAAGAGGGGGTCTGAGGACCAGAGGGGGTCTGAGGAGGAGGTCTTCGCTCAGGATTATCTCCTCAGAGTAAGACCTCTGACATCACAACATGTTTCATTGTGACTTCCTGTTGTTACTGTTGTTTCTTCAACACGCCAGATGTTTGTCTGCACTTCCTGTTTCCTGTGCAGGTGTGTGATGCGGTGCAGGGGTCACAGGGCCTCTCAGAGCAGCTGCTGCAGGTGCTGGATCAGTTCTCGGCAGCGGGGCCCCTGGGGTCCCCGAAGGCTCTGTATGACGGCCTGAGCTGTGTGCTGCAGCCGTGGCCTCAGCTGCTCAGAGACTTCGCCGCCTTCCTGAACCAAGGACAGGCCCGCCGCTGCGGACTGGTGGGTAACGTTACTCTGACATCACGGCATGATGTCACTCAGGTGCAGACCGAACTAACTCTTCTTCTGTGGTTTCTTCTGTCAGCTGCCGGAGCAGCAGCTGTTTGAACGCAGTCGGCGGTTTCTGAGGCGACTGGGGCAGAGCCTGGGAGAAGGCTCCGCCCCTTACCAGCAGGTGGTGTCGGTGCTGCAAGGAAGCGCCGCCCCCCCACCCGATGACATGGACAAGGTAGAGGATGACCTTTGACCCCCAGCCAATCACCAGTTCTCATTATTGCTTTTCTTCTCTCTCTGAGGGTTTCTGGAGGTCTTGCTTTTGTTTCTGGTCGGCGAGCTCTTCTTCTTCTACTGTCTTTATTACCACTGATGGAACCACTTCCTGTCACAGCGCTCACAAACCTCGCTGTGTTTCTCCTTCAGGTCTCCTCGCTCCTCAAACGCCACCCGGGCCTGCAGGAGGAATTCTGGGAGTTTTTCCAGCAGCTTCACGGCCAGTCGTCACCCGTAGCAACCAGCTCCGAGACCGCGGAGAGGGACTGCGTTTCCCAGAATCCTCCTGATGGGAACGGGAAGAGAGTCGACCGCCAGGCGTCTGAAGAGTGCGAGACAGGAAGTGACCGAGAGGAAGGGGCGGAGTCAGAGCGACCGGTCTGCGCCAAAAACATCTCGATGACGTCAACCGGAGAGAAAGTCGTCGTATGGACCCGGTCAGAACACAAACACGCCGCTGATACCAGATCAGCTGCTGACAGGATGTGATGAAACTTCCTGTTGTGTCTTTAGAGAATTAAAATTGGTTTTGATAACGTCACAGTGTCTGTCTGATTAAAGTTTGAACGCACTGATGCTAGCTAGCATGACTAGCAGCTGAACCACTCTGACCTCTTCCTGTTTCAGGGAGGCGGACCGCGCCATCCTGACCGCCTGTCAGCAGAGAGGAGCCAATCGGAAAACGTTCAGACGTGTCTCCGCCCAGCTGGGGAACAAGACCGCCCAGCAGGTGAGGAGGGGGGCGGGGCTTCAGACGCTCAGTCATGTTCACTCCAGGGTTCCAGGTCTTAAATAAGTTTCCTTCGTCCATGAAACGCCACCTAAATGCTCCCGCAGCGCTTTACAATGACCCCCCTCTTTCTTTTTCAGGACGTTCCACATTGTTGTGCTTGCTCTGCTCGATGTTTGTCCGACGGCTCTGCTCGATGTTTGTCCGACGGCTCTGCTCGATGTTTGTCCGACGGCTCTGCTCGATGTTTGTCCTTGTCCGACGGCTCTGCTCGATGTTTGTCCTTGTCCGACGGCTCTGCTCGATGTTTGTCCGACGGCTCTGCTCGATGTTTGTCCGACGGCTCTGCTCGATGTTTGTCCGACGGCTCTGCTCGATGTTTGTCCGACGGCTCGGCTCGATGTTTGTCCGACGGCTCGATGTTTGTCCGACGGCTCTGCTCGATGTTTGTCCTTGTCCGACGGCTCTGCTCGATGTTTGTCCTTGTCCGACGGCTCTGCTCGATGTTTGTCTGACGGCTCTGCTCGATGTTTGTCCTTGTCCGACGGCTCTGCTCGATGTTTGTCTGACGGCTCTGCTCGATGTTTGTCCGACGGCTCTGCTCGATGTTTGTCCGACGGCTCTGCTCGATGTTTGTCCGACGGCTCTGCTCGATGTTTGTCCTTGTCCGACGGCTCTGCTCGATGTTTGTCCTTGTCTGACGGCTCTGCTCGATGTTTGTCTGACGGCTCTGCTCGATGTTTGTCCTTGTCTGACGGCTCTGCTCGATGTTTGTCTGACGGCTCTGCTCGATGTTTGTCCTTGTCCGACGGCTCTGCTCGATGTTTGTCTGACGGCTCTGCTCGATGTTTGTCCTTGTCCGACGGCTCTGCTCGATGTTTGTCCTTGTCTGACAGCTCTGCTCAATGTTTGTCCGACGGCTCTGCTCGATTGTCCTTTTCTCCCACAGACAGCTCTCTGGTCTTCATGCTGGTTTGTCCACTTTAACAGGAAATGCAGTCTTTATAGGTTTGAACCAAGGATGGAAACTGAGACTAGTCATGCAGAGCTAGTTAATGTTTGGACAGTCAGCCTAAAAGGCAACAGCTGGGCAACAAGAAACATCTGGGACATGTTCCAGTAGTTTTCTCACTTGTAAAATGGGCGGGTTCAAACAAAAGGTGGTTTGTCCTGAGTTATTTAACTTATCTAGACGTGAATACCAGGAAATAAAAGCTGAGATTCTGAACTCTACTGATCTTTTGATCTTAAACCCAAATGTCTTCAGAGAACAACAGAAACAAAGGAACTGGTCCAGTCTGTATTTCTGGTATTATCTGGTGTTATATCCAGAGATGGCGCAGGGCGCTTCAGCTCTGCTGCTACGACTCCATCCAGTAGTAATTCACAGGGGCGGGGACTCGAGTCGCAAATTTGAAGACTTGAGACGTGCTTGACTAAAACAGACTTGGTGTTCATATTTGCATTCGTTTGCTTCACACAGCGGTCCAGATCTCCGTAACCAGCGGCGTGTAAAAAGACCTTTACGTATAACGTGTGGTACAACACAGACTTTCAAGGATTATGTTGTCGATGACGGTAGGAAGAAAAGAACAGTGGCGTGCAGCTCAGAAATCAGTGACACGACCACAACATCCAACTTCATCCGTCTCTACAGCAGCTATAAAGAAGGTTACGTCTGCGGCTTTTTAGCTAACTGAACTTATTGGCTGGTCGAACGCTTAGAAAGCTAACGTTTCGTTTAAGCTGCACCAAGTTGTTTGGCTGCAGTTTGTAACCTCTTAACATTCCTGGTGGTAACAGGTCCTGGCGGCAGCTCTCAGTCTGCCCACAGCTGCTCCAGATGATCCAACGTCTGACTGACCAGTGCAAACCGTCACCACAGCGGGTCCAATCTCAATCCTCTGTCAGACCAGCCGGGACGGCAAAAGTGAGGCGACTCCCCTGTGAAGCCTCACAGTAACTTAATCCAGCCATCGATCATATTCCAACAGAAACGTTGTCAAAGGTCCAGACGATCCAGTCCAGTAAAACATTTAGTCCAAAACACACGATTCCATCAGTAAATCCTCAGGGACGGCTGCCGCACCGCTTCAGATTCACCGGCAGACGCGGCTCGTTTGTCTTTATAACCGGAATAACTCTGATCTGAATGTAAACGGCTACGACAGCTTGTATTCAGATTATCGGCTGAACTCTGACCTTTCCGCTGACTGCTGATCCGAGCCAATAGGAGCTCACGCGTCCCTTTCACAGCCTACAGCGGCCAACGAGAGCCGGCGCTGCGAGGAAGGGCCGGCCCCCGATATTTCCCGGGTAGGCCGAGCCAATAGAGCCGACGACTGGCGCTTCCTGTAGCCAATAAGATTCTGCAAATAACGACATCCAGCTTTAAGGAGGAAGTTCATGATCTACCAGCAGAAACGCACGTCTGCGTGGAGCTGCCTGCTGATACGGAGCGACGCAGCAGCCGCCGCCCGCCTGCCACCAGGGGGTGGGGCTGATTTAGAAAAAACACGCTGAGACAGACGCTCAGAAAAACCTGCGGACAGCAGATATTTTATTCATTTAGCTGACGCTTTTATCCAAAGAGACTTACAGCTGCTGTACGTGTCAGAGGTTGCACGCCTTGCTCAGGGTCATAGTGGGGAATTGAACCCGGGTCTCTCACACCAAAGGCACGTGTCTTATCCACTGCACCATCACCGCCCCATTTTTCATGGTACTGGTATGAAGTCTAAACTTGTTCTAGGTAAGGCTTTATGCTGCGGCCCTTTTCTTCAATTAAACAAAGATAAAACTGAAGTTATTGTCTTTGGAGCCCATGAGGAACGATTTAAAGTCAGCGCTCGACTTCAATCTGTAATGTTAAGAACCATAAATCAAGCCAGAAATCTTGGTGTGGTCATGGACTCAGACCTGAATTTGAGGAGCCACATTAAGACAATTACAAAGTCAGCCTACTATCACCTGAAGAATATATCAAGGATTAAAGGACTCAGCAGGACCTGGAAAAGCTTATCCATGCATTTATCTTCAGGCTCCCTAAGAAATCCATCAGACAGCTGCAGCTGATTCAGAACGCTGCTGCTCGAGTCCTCACTAAGACCAAAAGGTGGATCACATCAGTCCAGTTCTGAGGTCTTTACATTGGCTTCCTGTCTGTCAAAGAATTGATTTCAAAATCCTGCTGTTAGTTTATAAAGCACTAAATGGTTTAGGGCCAAAATAAATTTCTGATCTTCTGCTTCATTATGAACCATCCAGACCTCTCAGGTCGTCTGGGATCAGGTCTGCTTTCTGTCCCCAGAGTCAAAACTAAACAAGGAGAAGCAGCGTTCAGTTATTATGCTCCGTATATCTGGAACAAACTCCCAGATAACTGCAGGTCTGCTGAAACTGTTCTTTTAAATTAAGACTGAAGACTTTTCTTTTTACGGCTGCCTTTAATTAAATGAAAGCCGTAGATTAGTAAGTTTCACTGTAACTTTTTTTATAATGAGTTTTACTTTTCCAGTTTCCCTGTGGTGCTTTCACGTTTTATGTAAAGCACTTTGAATTGCCTTGTTGCTGAAATGTACAGATAAACGTGCCTTACAGTGTTTTCCTGCCAGCTGTAGTCGTCTGCTTCGTGCGTTTGTTAGAAAACTTTCTTTGAGGGGAAACCAAACATATATTAGTTTTAGTGTGTTTGAACTCGAGTTACCGACACGTGTTTCCGTTACTCTGTTTTTCTAGCCCAGTTCAATAATCAGTGAAGCTACTAGACTAAATAATGTTGACCGTTAAACCTAAAGACGGATCCTCTGTTTCCTCCAGGTGAGTCTCCGTTTCCACGACCTGATGAATCTTTTCCACTCCGCCTTCCAAAAGTCCTCGGAGAGCCGGCCAGTCGGCACGCAGGAAGCAGCCCTGGGCTAGTTCCTCTGACCTTCTGCCGGTGTTGGGACGGCAGCTGATCAGGATCCAGTTCTCCGGAGCTCCGCTGTTCACTAAAGCTGGTCTCCCTTCGCTCTGGGTTCTCCAGAGATCCAGAAGAACATCCGGATCTGTAGAATCCGTCAGGACTCTAGAGCTCTCGATGTGATCTAGAACGATGGTCGGCCTTCGTATTTAATGATTATTTATTTTTGATTGAGCTGATGTCACAGAGACCCCGCCCGCTGTGGCAGGGGACGTGGCCTCTGTGATGTCACAGCGAGGTCAGAAACAAGAAGGAAACACTAAAAGAAACGAAGTGACGAGAAGCTGAACTCTTCTTCTGCTGCTTTGAACTTCCTGCCTTTAGTTTTCTCACACCTGATGGAACACCAGATCGGGTTCTGCAAGGCCCCCCTGCTGAGAACCAGAGACGCTGCTGGTCCTGTGGAGCGCCACGTGAACTCTGCGTTTCCCTTCACATTTTCAAACATCAAACTTTTGCACTGAAAATGAAAACGGATGTTATTCTTTCTGCAGCTGTAAATCTGTTTCTGTTCGGAGGTTTAGTCTTCCCATGATGCACCACCTGATCCATCCCATGGTTCCCAGCGGACTTATGTTCGTGACGTTCCGTCAAGCTTTTTATAGGAAATGTTTGTTTATTCATATTGAATATGAATGGATGAAGGTCGACTGCTTCAATAAAACATTTTTACGTTTTTCAGACCGTTTCACTGGTTTCTGTTGGAAACAAAGTTCATCTGCAGGTTTGTGAGAAATGAAAAGCAGAACTGAAGAAATAAATAAATCAATGTTTTTCAGTCACAGTTTGTAAAAAACATTTAACGTCATTAAATAAGGAAACAGGAAAAAATGCAGAAACACAGAGCTGATGAAATGTGACGTAAGCCGCTAACCTGCAGCATTTTCTTTTAAAAATATAAGCAGTTAACTTACAGCAGCAGTTTCATAGATGGTGTCAGATTGTTTATCAGATGTTACACATTAAAAACATGACAGATCAGGAATCTGGAGGTTACTGAGTGCAGACAGAGAAACCAAATCAAACTTTCTCAGGTAATTTTAGTTCAGGAAGTTATTGAATGTTTATATTTTGTTTATTAGAAATTCAGCTCAATGTTTTGTTTCTCTGCTTGACGTACATCAGAAAATATAATGCTGTACAACTGAGAGAGATGAAAGTGTATAAAAACATGTTGAATGGAATTTATGTGAAATTAAAGTGAGTTGAAATAAAGTTCTGAGTTTATATATAAAACACAATAAAAGGCAGAAACCTTTATTAAAAGCATCACCCACAGGAGGGCGGTGGTGACGCATTGTGATTGACAGGTTCCTGGACCAATGACACGGCTACACACATCACGTCTAACCGCTGTGAACCAATCAGAGAGCCACTTTCCGGTATTTTCTCTTCACGTCCCGCCTTCCAGCTGACAGCTGCAGAGAGGCGCGAGATGGTGAAGGTAGCTGCAGGGAGGCAGGAAGCTCGCCTTCACATTAAAAGCACATCATATAACATGAAACAAAGATGCGTCGGGTAGTGTCTCCGTTGTGTCAGGAGGAGCGAAATGTTACTACGGTTTGAGTTTCCTTTAAAGGTCGATAATTTGTTCACTCTTCCGCTTTAAATATGTGATTAATGTCCCACACAAGGCTTTTATTCTGGAATGTCCGAGCGGAAACGTCCGTCACTCCCGGTAGCTTCACGGTGCCTGCGGTGCGGAGGGTCTCCGGTGTGAACCGTCTCCTCAGCATTGTGTCGTTTTTCCACCTGAATCCCGGTCCGTTTCTCTCCGTCATGGCGGCCGCTGTCCGCCTTCTTCCCGCCGTCACGTTCGCGCTGTTGTCTTGTTTTCCCGCCGCGGTGTCTTCGCGCAGAGACGTGCTCGAGCTCGGTGACGCGGATTTCGACTACCTGGCAACGGAGCACGAGACCATGCTGGTGAAATTCTACGCTCCATGGTAACGTGGGGGGGGGGGTTAGCGTTAGCACAGCTAGCTCCGAAAATAAACAGATAGCTTTCAGTGTTAACCTCTGATGCTTCCTTCACTCCTTTCATCCATCCTTCCTCAATCCTACATGCCTCCTTTCCTCGTCTCTGTCTTCCCTCCCTCCTAAATCTCGTTCTTCCCTTCTTAACTTCTCATCACCTCCTTTTTAGGGCCCGAGCACGACCGTGCGAGGTCCCTATTGAAATTGCTCGGATTATTATTTTTAGGGCCCGAGCACGACCGTGCGAGGTCCCTATTGAAATTGCTCGGATTATTAGGGCCCGAGCACGACCGTGCGAGGTCCCTATTGAATCTGCTCGGATTATATTTTTTTTTTTTTTTTTTTTTTTTTTCTGCAAAGTAGGCCCAAATGACATGGCCTAAACATACTCGAAAACTCACCAAAATTTGCAAACATGTCAGAACCGGTGAAAAATTTCGTATTCTACAAGTTTCGCACATGGGCGTGGCAAAATGACTCGCTAGCGCCACCTTGAAAATTGGAAATGATTAGCCCCTCGTTCACGTTCAACCTACATGTACGAAATTTTCTGGGGACATGTATCGTATCAAGACGCACAAAAAAGCCTCAAGAACCCATAGCCTAAAGTCAACAGGAAGTCGGCCATTTTGAATTTTATGGCCATTTTTGGATGATTTACACACTTCGTACTTTAACGAACTCCTCCTAGGGATTTAGTCGGATCGACGTCAAATTTCTGCTGTGCCTTCTAAAGGCATTGACGATGAAAAGTTGTGCTATTTGCGAGTTTTCGTCAATGGGCGTGTCCGTGGCGTCGATGATTCGCAATGAAACAGGAAGTTGTTGTAACTTCAGTGTACATGCTCACATCTGGACCAAACTGTACATGTAGGATGAGAGTCCCGCCCTGAACACATGTACATGCCGACATTCACCCACAGTCATAGCGCCACCTGCTGGCAACAGAAAGTGACCTTTAACGAAGCAGCCCCCGCCGCACGTTTCACCTACGTGCACGAATTTTCTGTGGTACGTGTATCTGTCCAGACGCACAAAAAAGCCTCTTGGAGCCATAGCCTAAAATCAACAGGAAGTCGGCCATTTTGAATTTTACGTCAAATTTTGGATGATTTACACACTTCGTACTTTAACGAACTCCTCCTAGGGATTTAGTCCGACCGACCTCAAATTTGTGCTGTGCCTTCTAAAGGCATTGAAGATGAAAAGTTGTGCTATTTGCAAGTTTTCGTCAATGGGCGTGTCCGTGGCGTGGCGTCAAAGATCAGCTCTTCGCCATGACACGGAAGTTGTCGTAACTTCAGTGTACATGCTCACATCTGGACCAAACTGTACATGTAGGATGAGAGTCCCGCCCTGAACACATGTACATGCTGACATTCACAGACAGTCATAGCGCCACCTGCTGGCAACAGGAAGTGACTTTTAACGAAGCAGCCCCCGCCGCACGTTTTACCTACGTGCACGAATTTTCTGTGGTACGTGTATCTTGTCCAGACGCACAAAAAAGCCTCTTGGAGCGATGCCCTAAAATCAACAGGAAGTCGGCCATTTTGAATTTTACGTCAAATTTTGGATGATTTACACACTTCGTACTTTAACGAACTCCTCCTAGGGATTTAGTCCGACCGACCTCAAATTTGTGCTGTGCCTTCTAAAGGCATTGAAGATGAAAAGTTGTGCTATTTGCAAGTTTTCGTCAATGGGCGTGTCCGTGGCGTGGCGTCAAAGATCAGCTCTTCGCCATGACACGGAAGTTGTCGTAACTTCAGTGTACATGCTCACATCTGGACCAAACTGTACATGTAGGATGAGAGTCCCGCCCTGAACACATGTACATGCTCACATTCACAGACAGTCATAGCGCCACCTACTGGCAACAGGAAGTGACTTTTAACGAAGCAGCCCCCGCCGCACGTTTTACCTACGTGCACGAATTTTCTGTGGTACGTGTATCTTGTCCAGACGCACAAAAAAGCCTCTTGGAGCGATGCCCTAAAATCAACAGGAAGTCGGCCATTTTGAATTTTACGTCAAATTTTGGATGATTTACACACTTCGTACTTTAACGAACTCCTCCTAGGGATTTAGTCCGACCGACTTCAAATTTGTGCTGTGCCTTCTAAAGGCATTGAAGATGAAAAGTTGTGCTATTTGCGAGTTTTCGTCAATGGGTGTGTCCGTGGCGTGGCGTCAGAGATCAAGTCTTCGCCATGACACAGGAAGTTGTTGTAACTTCAGTGTACATGCTCACATCTGAACCAAACTTTACGTGCTTGATAACTCTCCCACCCCGCTATGGAGGACCGATCCTGACACAGTCAGAAATAAATACAGAAATAAATAAATGCTCAATAAATAAATAAGCATCCAATTAAATACACAAAAAAATTAAGTAAATAAATAAATGTAGGTAGTAATTAAATTATACAAGGAGACATAAATGTATATATTTTAATTAGTGCCTTTACTTATTCACCTTTGTTATAATTACCTTATTTGTTTATTCAACTTTATTTATTACTAATTTTTTTAATGTATTTATTTATGTGTGTGTTTTAATATTTTTGTCTGTTTTATTCTTCCTTTGTATTTATTTACCTTATTTATTTTCACCCATGGTATTTATTTCTGCCTGTCTTAAATTTTTGTATGCATTTCTGCCTCATTATGCAAATGAGGAGGGGCTGTGTCTCAAGGGGTCATCTTCTCTGCTATTGGTGGACCAGTCAGACAGGAGAGCTCCTACTCTGCCTGCAGACATCAACGATCTTGCCCCTCACACAGTCAGATGGCTTCCTTCAGTGCGCTGAGGTGTTTAACAACTCTGAAGACAATACTACCAGCAATGTCTTCCTTCTCTTTTCACGTAGAAGCACCGACAGACAGTGCTTTCAGTTTGCTGCATGCATGGACACAGAACTGCGGTATAGGGAGAAGCACACGGTCAGCTGGCTGCAGCTAAATCTGGAGTGCACTCGTATTCAATTCTGTATGGTAAATTCAGTTTTAACGGAGCAGAGCGAGCTGACAGGCAGAGTTAGAGACTTTTTCTGTCTGTTTCTCTCTTTACAAAGACGCATGTTGCAGTCAGAGTCTTCTCTGAGATGCGAGCACGACATACAACACAATTTATCAAATTACACAACGGATATACAGTATGAAAATAAGATTGATTGGATTATACTCACAGGAAGTATAAAACCTCTTACATGGGTCTATTAAAAGTAAAGTAACACAAAAATGTCAGGGAAATTACTTTACTTAGATTTAAGTACTGCAGTTGTACATTTGAAATACCTTCCTACCTTTCTGATAGGAAGCCTTCTTGAGGTGGTATAAAACATTTCTTCTTATATTCTGATTTGAGTTGTGGACAACTATGACCACATGAATTAAAAAATTAAACATTTCACTGCCCAAGTCAGCTATAACACAAGTCTTGTTCATCAGACTACATGCTGTACAGTATTTGTGGACAGATTTTGTCCCAGGATTTCTTATGCATTTCTTCTTCTTCGTTGCATGATTTAGAATAATAAGGTGAGAAATGGGTCTATTCTGAGTTCATCCTGCACTGCAGCAGCTAATAAAGTCCATTTCATCCCAAAAACGCTTTTCTTTTAGGCAGGCTGGAGCAGAAAACAACTCACCTTTCTCAAGTTGTACAGTAATGTCACATGTGTATGAAGGTGGATCAAACAAGCTAATCTTAAATGTCAAAGTAGAGAGGAGCCTAGTAGGCCTATTTATTTTCATTCATTACACAATATGAATAAGCTATGCAGACAGTTGTAAAGAAAGAACATCTTTTTCTTCTGTTCTCTACTTGTTATAGTTACACAGTATTAGGGGTGTGGGCTGTATTAAAAGTATCCACTGTTCTCCCATGCTCTAACACACAGTAACGATGAAATGTGTGCTGTTCTCACATTCTTCCTCTGTATGTACACATAAACAACAAGGCAAGGAATTTATTTTATTGTTTGTGTACATTATTGTTCAGTGTACATGTCACATCTGAAACAAACTTTACGTGCTTGATAACTCTCCCACCCCGCAGACATCTACACGCCAATACCGATTTATATTCATAGCGGCAAGTGCTATGTAGCTCCACATAGGGGACACAGGAACTGACATATAGCACATTCATGCGGTGTCGGAACCGCGTAGGAAATTGACAGCCGCACCGGCAGAGCTCCAGAATGTGCAACTCGGCCGGCTCACGCGCTTACAAGTGCGAGGGCCCGCCCAACGCTGCTTGCAGCTTTAATTTTTTTTTTTTTATTTTTATTTTTTTTTTTTTTTTTTTTCTGCAAAGTAGGCCCAAATGACATGGCCTAAACATACTCGAAAACTCACCAAAATTTGCAAACATGTCAGAACCGGTGAAAAATTTCGTATTCTACAAGTTTCGCACATGGGCGTGGCAAAATGACTCGCTAGCGCCACCTAGAAAATTGGAAATGATTAGCCCCTCGTTCACGTTCAACCTACATGTACGAAATTTTCTGGGGACATGTATCGTATCAAGACGCACAAAAAAGCCTCAAGAACCCATAGCCTAAAGTCAACAGGAAGTCGGCCATTTTGAATTTTATGGCCATTTTTGGATGATTTACATACTTCGTACTTTAACGAACTCCTCCTAGGGATTTAGTCGGATCGACCTCAAATTTCTGCTGTGCCTTCTAAAGGCATTGACGATGAAAAGTTGTGCTATTTGCGCGTTTTCGTCAATGGGCGTGTCCGTGGCGTCGATGATTCGCAATGAAACAGGAAGTTGTTGTAACTTCAGTGTACATGCTCACATCCGGACCAAACTGTACATGTAGGATGAGAGTCCCGCCCTGAACACATGTACATGCCGACATTCACCCACAGTCATAGCGCCACCTGCTGGCAACAGAAAGTGACCTTTAACGAAGCAGCCCCCGCCGCACGTTTCACCTACGTGCACGAATTTTCTGTGGTACGTGTATCTTGTCCAGACGCACAAAAAAGTCTCTTGGAGCCATAGCCTAAACCCAACAGGAAGTCGGCCATTTTGAATTTTACGTCAAATTTTGGATGATTTACACACTTCGTACTTTAACGAACTCCTCCTAGGGATTTAGTCCGACCGACCTCAAATTTGTGCTGTGCCTTCTAAAGGCATTGAAGATGAAAAGTTGTGCTATTTGCAAGTTTTCGTCAATGGGCGTGTCCGTGGCGTGGCGTCAAAGATCAACTCTTCGCCATGACACGGAAGTTGTCGTAACTTCAGTGTACATGCTCACATCTGACCAAACTGTACATGTAGGATGAGAGTCCCGCCCTGAACACATGTACATGCTGACATTCACCCACAGTCATAGCGCCACCTGCTGGCAACAGGAAGTGACTTTAACGAAGCAGCCCCCGCCGCACGTTTCACCTACGTGCACGAATTTTCTGTGGTACGTGTATCTTGTCCAGACGCACAAAAAAGCCTCTTGGAGCGATGCCTAAAATCAACAGGAAGTCGGCCATTTTGAATTTTACGTCAAATTTTGGATGATTTACACACTTCGTACTTTAACGAACTCCTCCTAGGGATTTAGTCCGACCGACCTCAAATTTGTGCTGTGCCTTCTAAAGGCATTGAAGATGAAAAGTTGTGCTATTTGCAAGTTTTCGTCAATGGGCGTGTCCGTGGCGTGGCGTCAAAGATCAACTCTTCGCCATGACACGGAAGTTGTCGTAACTTCAGTGTACATGCTCACATCTGGACCAAACTGTACATGTAGGATGAGAGTCCCGCCCTGAACACATGTACATGCTGACATTCACAGACAGTCATAGCGCCACCTGCTGGCAACAGGAAGTGACTTTTAACGAAGCAGCCCCCGCCGCACGTTTTACCTACGTGCACGAATTTTCTGTGGTACGTGTATCTTGTCCAGACGCACAAAAAAGCCTCTTGGAGCGATGCCCTAAAATCAACAGGAAGTAGGCCATTTTGAATTTTACGTCAAATTTTGGATGATTTACACACTTCGTACTTTAACGAACTCCTCCTAGGGATTTAGTCCGACCGACTTCAAATTTGTGCTGTGCCTTCTAAAGGCATTGAAGATGAAAAGTTGTGCTATTTGCGAGTTTTCGTCAATGGGTGTGTCCGTGGCGTGGCGTCAGAGATCAAGTCTTCGCCATGACACAGGAAGTTGTTGTAACTTCAGTGTACATGCTCACATCTGAACCAAACTTTACGTGCTTGATAACTCTCCCACCCCGTTATGGAGGACCGATCCTGACACAGTCAGAAATAAATACAGAAATAAATAAATGCTCAATAAATAAATAAGCATCCAATTAAATACACAAAAAAATAAAGTAAATAAATAAATGTAGGTAGTAATTAAATTATACAAGGAGACATAAATGTATATATTTTAATTAGTGCCTTTACTATTCACCTTTGTTATAATTACCTTATTTGTTTATTCAACTTTATTTATTACAAATTTTTTTAATGTATTTATTTATGTGTGTGTTTTAATATTTTTGTCTGTTTTATTCTTCCTTTGTATTTATTTACCTTATTTATTTTCACCCATGGTATTTATTTCTGCCTGTCTTTTTTAAATTTTTGTATGCATTTCTGCCTCATTATGCAAATGAGGAGGGGCTGTGTCTCAAGGGGTCATCTTCTCTGCTATTGGTGGACCAGTCAGACAGGAGAGCTCCTACTCTGCCTGCAGACATCAACGATCTTGCCCCTCACACAGTCAGATGGCTTCCTTCAGTGCGCTGAGGTGTTTAACAACTCTGAAGACACTACCAGCAATGTCTTCCTTCTCTTTTCACGTAGACGCTCCGACAGACGGTGCTTTCAGTTTGCTGCATGCATGGACACAGAACTGCGGTACAGCACACAGTAACGATGAAATGTGTGCTGTTCTCACATTCTTCCTCTGTATGTACACATAAACAACAAGGCAGGGAAATATAAAAGGAATTTATTTTATTGTTTGGGTACATTATTGTTCAGTGTACATGCTCACATCTGAAACAAACTTTACGTGCTTGATAACTCTCCCACCCCGCAGACATCTACACGCCAACACCGATTTATATTCATAGCGGCAAGTGCTATGTAGCTCCACATAGGGGACACAGGAAGTGACATATAACACCTTCATGCGGCGTCATAACCGCGTAGCAAATTCACAGCCGCACCGGCAGAGCTCCAGAATATGCAACTCGGCCGGCTCACACGCGGACGCGCTTATAAGTGCGAGGGCCCGCCCAACGCTGCTTGCAGCTTTAATTTTTTTTTTTTTTTTTTTTTTTTTTTTTTTTTTTTTTTCTGCAAAGTAGGCCCAAATGACATGGCCTAAACATACTCGAAAACTCACCAAAATTTGCAAACATGTCAGAACCGGTGAAAAATTTCGTATTCTACAAGTTTCGCACATGGGCGTGGCAAAATGACTCGCTAGCGCCACCTAGAAAATTGGAAATGATTAGCCCCTCGTTCACGTTCAACCTACATGTACGAAATTTTCTGGGGACATGTATCGTATCAAGACGCACAAAAAAGCCTCAAGAACCCATAGCCTAAAGTCAACAGGAAGTCGGCCATTTTGAATTTTATGGCCATTTTTGGATGATTTACAACTTCGTACTTTAACGAACTCCTCCTAGGGATTTAGTCGGATCGACGTCAAATTTCTGCTGTGCCTTCTAAAGGCATTGACGATGAAAAGTTGTGCTATTTGCGCGTTTTCGTCAATGGGCGTGTCCGTGGCGTCGATGATTCGCAATGAAACAGGAAGTTGTTGTAACTTCAGTGTACATGCTCACATCGGACCAAACTGTACATGTAGGATGAGAGTCCCGCCCTGAACACATGTACATGCCGACATTCACCCACAGTCATAGCGCCACCTGCTGGCAACAGAAAGTGACCTTTAACGAAGCAGCCCCCGCCGCACGTTTCACCTACGTGCACGAATTTTCTGTGGTACGTGTATCTTGTCCAGACGCACAAAAAAGTCTCTTGGAGCCATAGCCTAAACCCAACAGGAAGTCGGCCATTTTGAATTTTACGTCAAATTTTGGATGATTTACACACTTCGTACTTTAACGAACTCCTCCTAGGGATTTAGTCCGACCGACCTCAAATTTGTGCTGTGCCTTCTAAAGGCATTGAAGATGAAAAGTTGTGCTATTTGCAAGTTTTCGTCAATGGGCGTGTCCGTGGCGTGGCGTCAAAGATCAGCTCTTCGCCATGACACGGAAGTTGTCGTAACTTCAGTGTACATGCTCACATCTGGACCAAACTGTACATGTAGGATGAGAGTCCCGCCCTGAACACATGTACATGCTGACATTCACCACAGTCATAGCGCCACCTGCTGGCAACAGGAAGTGACTTTTAACGAAGCAGCCCCCGCCGCACGTTTTACCTACGTGCACGAATTTTCTGTGGTACGTGTATCTTGTCCAGACGCACAAAAAAGCCTCTTGGAGCGAGCCTAAACAACAGGAAGTCGGCCATTTTGAATTTTACGTCAAATTTTGGATGATTTACACACTTCGTACTTTAACGAACTCCTCCTAGGGATTTAGTCCGACCGACCTCAAATTTGTGCTGTGCCTTCTAAAGGCATTGAAGATGAAAAGTTGTGCTATTTGCAAGTTTTCGTCAATGGGCGTGTCCGTGGCGTGGCGTCAAAGATCAACTCTTCGCCATGACACGGAAGTTGTCGTAACTTCAGTGTACATGCTCACATCTGGACCAAACTGTACATGTAGGATGAGAGTCCCGCCCTGAACACATGTACATGCTGACATTCACAGACAGTCATAGCGCCACCTGCTGGCAACAGGAAGTGACTTTTAACGAAGCAGCCCCCGCCGCACGTTTTACCTACGTGCACGAATTTTCTGTGGTACGTGTATCTTGTCCAGACGCACAAAAAAGCCTCTTGGAGCGATGCCCTAAAATCAACAGGAAGTCGGCCATTTTGAATTTTACGTCAAATTTTGGATGATTTACACACTTCGTACTTTAACGAACTCCTCCTAGGGATTTAGTCCGACCGACTCAAATTTGTGCTGTGCCTTCTAAAGGCATTGAAGATGAAAAGTTGTGCTATTTGCAAGTTTTCGTCAATGGGCGTGTCCGTGGCGTGGCGTCAAAGATCAGTCTTCGCCATGACACGGAAGTTGTCGTAACTTCAGTGTACATGCTCACATCTGGACCAAACTGTACATGTAGGATGAGAGTCCCGCCCTGAACACATGTACATGCTGACATTCACCACAGTCATAGCGCCACCTGCTGGCAACAGGAAGTGACTTTTAACGAAGCAGCCCCCGCCGCACGTTTTACCTACGTGCACGAATTTTCTGTGGTACGTGTATCTTGTCCAGACGCACAAAAAAGTCTCTTGGAGCCATAGCCTAAACCCAACAGGAAGTCGGCCATTTTGAATTTTACGTCAAATTTTGGATGATTTACACACTTCGTACTTTAACGAACTCCTCCTAGGGATTTAGTCCGACCGACCTCAAATTTGTGCTGTGCCTTCTAAAGGCATTGAAGATGAAAAGTTGTGCTATTTGCAAGTTTTCGTCAATGGGCGTGTCCGTGGCGTGGCGTCAAAGATCAACTCTTCGCCATGACACGGAAGTTGTCGTAACTTCAGTGTACATGCTCACATCTGGACCAAACTGTACATGTAGGATGAGAGTCCCGCCCTGAACACATGTACATGCTGACATTCACAGACAGTCATAGCGCCACCTGCTGGCAACAGGAAGTGACTTTTAACGAAGCAGCCCCCGCCGCACGTTTTACCTACGTGCACGAATTTTCTGTGGTACGTGTATCTTGTCCAGACGCACAAAAAAGCCTCTTGGAGCGATGCCCTAAAATCAACAGGAAGTAGGCCATTTTGAATTTTACGTCAAATTTTGGATGATTTACACACTTCGTACTTTAACGAACTCCTCCTAGGGATTTAGTCCGACCGACTTCAAATTTGTGCTGTGCCTTCTAAAGGCATTGAAGATGAAAAGTTGTGCTATTTGCGAGTTTTCGTCAATGGGTGTGTCCGTGGCGTGGCGTCAGAGATCAAGTCTTCGCCATGACACAGGAAGTTGTTGTAACTTCAGTGTACATGCTCACATCTGAACCAAACTTTACGTGCTTGATAACTCTCCCACCCCGTTATGGAGGACCGATCCTGACACAGTCAGAAATAAATACAAATAAATAAATGCTCAATAAATAATAAGCATCCAATTAAATACACAAAAAATAAAGTAAATAAATAAATGTAGGTAGTAATTAAATTATACAAGGAGACATAAATGTATATATTTTAATTAGTGCCTTTACTATTCACCTTTGTTATAATTACCTTATTTGTTTATTCAACTTTATTTATTACAAATTTTACGTGCTTGATAACTCTCCCACCCCGCAGACATCTACACGCCAACACCGATTTATATTCATAGCGGCAAGTGCTATGTAGCTCCACATAGGGCTTGCAGCTTTAATTTATATTTTCTTCTCCTCACTCCCTTTTCTTTCTTCTTTCCTCACCTCCTTCCTTGCTCCCTTTCCTTTTTTGTTTCCTCTCCTCCTTTCTCGCCCCCTCTCCTCCTGTTTCCTCTCCTCCTTCTTCGCCTCCTCTCAGGTGTGGTCACTGTAAGAAGTTGGCTCCAGAGTTTGAGAAAGCAGCCAGCAGACTGAAGGGAACCGTCCAGCTTGCAAAGGTAGCGTCATCAGTTATGATGATGATGGTGATGATGATGATGGTGGTGATGATAATAATGATGATGATGATGGTGGTGATAATGATAATAATGATGGTGGTGATGATGGTGATGATGATAATAATGATGGTGGTGATGATGGTGATGGTGGTGATGATAATAATAATGGTGGTGATGATGATGATGGTGGTGATGATGATGATGGTGGTGATGATGATAATAATGATGGTGGTGATGATGGTGATGATGATAATAATGATGGTGGTGATGATGATGGTGGTGATGATGATGATGGTGGTGATGATGATAATGATGGTGGTGGTGATGATGGTGATGAGGATGGTGGTGGTGATAATGATGGTGGTGATGATGATGATAATGGTGGTGATGATAATGATGGTGGTGGTGATGATGGTGATGATGGTGGTGATGATGATGGTGGTGAGGATGGTGGTGGTGATAATGATGGTGGTGATGATAATGATGGTGGTGGTGATGATGGTGATGATGGTGGTGAGGATGGTGGTGGTGATAATGATGGTGGTGATGATAATGATGGTGGTGGTGATGATGGTGGTGGTGGTGATAATGATGGTGGTGATGATAATGATGGTGGTGGTGATGATGGTGGTGGTGGTGATAATGATGGTGGTGATGATGGTGGTGGTGGTGATGATAATGATGGTGGTGATAATGATGATGATAATAATGATGGTGGTGATGATGGTGATGATGATAATAATGATGGTGGTGATGATGATGATGGTGGTGATGATAATGATGGTGGTGATGATGGTGGTGATGATAATGATGGTGATAATGATGGTGGTGATAATGATGATGGTGGTGATGATGGTGATGATAATGATGGTAGTGATGATGGTGGTGATGATAATGATGGTGATAATGATGGTGGTGATGATTGTGGTGGTGGTGGTGGTGATGATGGTGATGATGATGGTGGTGATGATGATAATCATGGTGATGATGATGGTGGTGATGATGATAATGATGGTGGTGATGATGGTGATGATGATAATAATGATGGTGGTGATGATGATGATGGTGGTGATAATGATGGTGGTGATGATAATGATGGTGGTGGTGATGATGGTGATGATAATGATGATGATAATAATGATGGTGGTGATGATGATGATGATGGTGGTGATGATGATGATGATGGTGGTGATAATGATGGTGGTGATGATAATGATGGTGATAATGATAGTGGTGATGATTATGGTGATGGTGGTGGTGGTGATGATGACAATGATGGTGGTGATGATGGTGATGACAATGATGGTGGTGATGATGATGGTGATAATAATGATGGTGGTGATGATGATGGTGGTGATAATGATGGTAGTGATGATGGTGGTGATGATTATGGTGATGATGATGATAATAATGATGGTGGTGATGATGGTGATGATGATAATAATGATGGTGGTGATGATGATGATGGTGGTGATGATAATGATGGTGGTGATGATAATGATGGTGGTGATGATAATGATGGTGATAATGATGGTGGTGATGATGATGATGGTGGTGATGATGGTGATGATAATGATGGTAGTGATGATGGTGGTGATGATAATGATGGTGGTGATGATTGTGGTGGTGGTTGTGGTGGTGATGATGGTGATGATGATGGTGGTGATGATGATAATGATGGTGATGATGATGGTGGTGATGATGATAATGATGGTGGTGATGATGATAATAATGATGGTGGTGATGATGATGGTGGTGGTGATAATGATGGTGGTGATGATAATGATGGTGGTGGTGATGATGGTGATGATAAGGATGATGATAATAATGATGGTGGTGATGATGGTAGTGATGATGATGGTGATGATAATGATGGTGGTGATGATGGTGATGGTGGTGATGATAATGATGGTGGTGATGATGATGGTGATGATGGTGGTGATGATAATGATGGCGATAATGATGGTGGTGATGATTATGGTGATGATGGTGGTGATGATTATGGTGATGATGGTGATGATAATGATGGTGGTGATGATGGTGATGGTGGTGATGATAATGATGGTGGTGATGATAATGATGGTGGTGATGATGATGGTGATGATGGTGGTGATGATGATGATGGTGATGATGATGATGGTGGTGATGATGATGGTGGTGATAATGATGGTGGTGATAATGATGGTGGTGATGATGATGGTGATGATGGTGGTGATGATGATGATGGTGGTGATGATGATAATGATGGTGACAATGATAGTTGTGATGATTATGGTGATGGTGGTGGTGGTGGTGGTGGTGATGATGATGGTGATGACAATGATGGTGGTGATGATGATGGTGATGACAATGATGGTGGTGATGATGATAATGATGGTAGTGATGATTATGGTGATGATGGTGATGATAATGATGGTGGTGATGATGGTGATGGTGGTGATGATAATGATGTGGTGATGATGATGGTGATGATGGTGGTGATGATGATGATGGTGGTGATGATAATGATGGCGATAATGATGGTGGTGATGATTATGGTGATGATGGTGGTGATGATTATGGTGATGATGGTGATGGTGGTGATGATAATGATGGTGGTGATGATAATGATGGTGGTGGTGATGATGGTGGTGATGATAATGATGGTGGTGATGATAATGATGGTGGTGATGATGATGATGATGGTGATAATGATGGTGATGATGATGGTGGTGGTGATGATGATGGTGATGATGATGGTGGTGGTGATGATGATGGTGGTGATGATAATGATGGTGATGATGATGATGGTGATAATGATGGTGATGATGGTGATAATGATGGTGATGATGATGGTGGTGATGATAATGATGGTGGTGATGATAATGACAATGGTGGTGATGATGGTGGTGGTGATGGTGATGATGATGGTGGTGGTGATGATGATGGTGGTGGTGATGATGATGGTGGTGATGATGATGATGGTGGTGATGATAATGATGGTGGTGATGATAATGACAATGGTGGTGATGATGGTGGTGGTGATGGTGATGATGATGGTGGTGGTGATGATGATGGTGGTGGTGATGATGATGGTGGGTGATGATGATGATGGTGGTGATGATAATGATGGTGGTGGTGGTGATGATGATGGTGGTGGTGATGATGATGGTGGTGGTGATGATGATGGTGGTGATGGTGATGATGATGGTGGTGATGGTGATGATGATGATGGTGGTGGTGATAATGATATGGTGGTGATGAGGTGGGTGGTGATAATGATAATGGTGGTGATAATGACAATGGTGGTGATGATGGTGGTGGTGATGGTGATGATGATGGTGGTGGTGATGATGATGGTGGTGGTGATGATGATGGTGGTGATGATGATGATGGTGGTGATGATAATGATGGTGGTGGTGTGTGATGATGGTGGTGGTGATGATGATGGTGGTGGTGATGATGATGGTGGTGATGGTGATGATGATGGTGGTGATGGTGATGATGATGATGGTGGTGGTGATAATGATAATGGTGGTGATGATGGTGGTGGTGATAATGATAATGGTGGTGATGATGGTGGTGGTGATGATGATGGTGGTGATGATGGTGGTGATGATGATGGTGGTGATTATGGTGTTGATGATGTTGTTTTAAAAGTCTCAAATTCAAATTGCTGTCATGTGATCTGACTTTAAAGTAACACAGCTCACTTTAAGTTGGATTTAAATAAAATTTGTTTTTAATAAATTTGATGACTCTTCATCCTGTTAACACTGAATAAGCCACACCTGTCTCACCTGTCCCACCTGTCTCACCTGTCCCCCCTGTCTCAGGTGGACTGTACCGCTCACTCAGAGACCTGTGGTCGTTTCGGGGTGTCAGGTTATCCCACTCTGAAGATCTTCAGGAACGGGAGAGACTCCGCCCCTTACGACGGACCTCGCAGCGCAGGTAAAACAAACAAAAACAAACCGGCTCAGATTTACCTCGGGGTCACCAGGGACAGCCAGGGCTGATGGGCTTAAGCTATAACAGCAGAATAGGAAGGATGGTGTATTAGGCTCTGTCATAATGTTGAAACGTTTAAGATGGTTCAGTTAAAGCCATGAGCTGCTCTCAGACCTCCTGCCTGTATGAACAGGATGCTGCCCCAGAGGAAAGCCCTCGTGGCAGCAGGTCAGTGTGAGTCAGGAGGTCACAGCTGGAGTTTCTCCTGGAGCTTTGTAGTTCCTCAGATCTGTTGAACACTGTGTTTGTGTTCAGATGGGATCTATCACTACATGAAGAAGCAGACCGGCCCAGACTCGGTTCTCCTGAAGACTGAAGAAGACCTGCAGACCTTCATCGACCACTATGACGCCAGCATCATCGGTACGATGCTCCGATCATGTTTCCAGCTGCACGGCGCTGTCATGCTGTCACATTCTCTGACCTTTATCCAGCTGCTGGCAGGAGTTCACATCATTTATATTTCTACATTTCTTTCCACTGCATCATGCTGCGTAATGTGACTCTACCTTCTGTTGTGCGTGCGTGTCTCAGGTGTGTTTGCAGGTGCAGACAGCTCTCACCTGTCAGAGTTTCTGAGAGCTGCAGGTCTGCTGAGAGAACAGTTCAGATTCGCTCACACTACTGACCTGAAGCTGGGCAACAAGTACGGGGCCAACGCCGAGTGAGTTTATAACAACACGCCGAGCCAGGCCGAGCCAGGCCGAGCCAGGCCAGCTGCGTAAAGAGTCCCCTTGTCAGAAATGATTTGTATGGCATAAAAATGTGCAAAAGTGTTTTTTTTTTCATGTTACCTGTTTTGAAAAAAAATAAGGGTGCTTTCACACCTTTGTTTCAGAGTTTAAAAGGTGCGCGTCTGTCTGTCTGTCTGTTCAGGTGTGTGTTGCTGGTCAGACCTCCCAGACTGGCCACTAAGTTTGAGGACGGCGTCGTCGTCTTCACAGATTATCTGACTGTCGGTTCTCTGAGACGCTTCATCCGAGATCACATGTGAGTTTTCACCTTATTCACTTCAAGGCAGTTTGATCACAGCAGCACCTGGTGGACAGCAGAGGAACTACCTGTCTCAT
>NW_024043028.1:0-29516 GCF_014851395.1 Micropterus salmoides | reverse complement strand
GCTCCTGAGTGCTCTTACTGTACAGCCCAGTGCTGCTCAGTTACGGGTCATTAGGAACGCCTGCTCCTGCCGTGCACCACACCAGTCCATTAGTGGGCCGCCTAGTGCAGTCTGCTGGCTGGGCGAGGTTAAACTCTGGTGGAGAGGATCCTGGCCTGCACAATATTCTGTAGAAATACAGTACTGAGCAATGAATAAGGGGTGTTTTAAAGTGATGAGTTAAAAATTGAAGAGTTTTCTATTGCATCTCTGGAACTTTTGTGATATTATTATAATTGTTATTTTAATGTAATAGTCATACAAAATTTATCCTTACAGTGAAATTTAGAATCAGCAGCACTTCAGCAGGGTACATGCTGGCTGACGTAGAAGGATGTGGAAGAAGGGTAAAATACACACACACTTTTTCTAGTTGAAAACATCATTGAAAACATGTAATGTTATTTATTTTAAATAAAATCACCACCCAATGTCCAGCATTTTTTTTCAACTGTAACAATGGGCCCCAAGTCTTCAGGACCTCAAACAGAACAGTAGGGTTATTTATTACTGGCTTTTATGTATTATGATGTAATTCTGTAAACATTATACAACCATAGAGAGAAAAATTTACTAATTTAACCTTTCTACTGAGTAGATGGTTTCAAAGTTGCTCATATAGTAACATTTAGGAAACCTTTACATTTTAGGTTGCAATTTAGCTAGATTCAAAACATTAAAATCAGTTCAGTCAGGACAACTTTAAAAAACTGATATTGTGCCGCTGCTCTGCTGTAGTTATGTTGGCAGTATGGCTCTGTTCTGGGATCTCCCTACCCTTTCGCAAGCCTATGTGGAAAGCCTTGAGGCGGGGAGAGCACACCTCTCTCCCTTTTACGTGTCTACGTGGAAAAGCCATAAGGCAGGGAGAGCAGGTATTAATACTGAATTACATGATTAATCAGGTACAGCCTGAAAGATGGAGCTGGGGTGGTGGCAGGTTATGAGCTGCTTGTAGAATAAGCAGCAAGGATGGGCAGGCTATAGCAGCCTGCCCATCCTTGCTATCCCTTGCTATAGCAGGTTGGAGGACCCAAATGCAGGACACTGAGCTGAGCAGGTACAGTTCAAAAGGTTTATTTTGGCAAACTAAAAGCGAGCACACTTACAATGAGTTGCTGAGTCCAGGTACAGTTCAAACAAACAAGATGATCCAACAGAAAAATCCAAGGGGACATAATCCAGAAAGCAGAAAAACAGGAGGACACGACGAGACAGCGCAAGACAGGTTACACTACAACGCACTGCAATGACTGGACAAAGACTGAAAGAAACAAGCAAGCATATACACAGGGACTAACGAGCAGGTCCGGAGCAACACAGGTGACACAGATGAGACTAATGAGACACAGGCAGGCAGAGAGACAGCAGGGGAAAACAGATAGACACTAACAGGTTGCAAAACACAAGACAAAACTCTAACTGGAACTCAAAACCCAGAACAGACAGGACAGACCAAGTAACTAAGAAATACAGGCAACTCCACAAGACAGAACAGACTAAGATGGCTGAACAGAACAGAACAAGCTAACACCGAGTGATCATAACCAAATAAATAAAAGAAACTGGCAGGGAACATAAACTGACATCTAACAGACAGACAGAAACCAATAATGACAACAACACTAGGTAGAAACAGAAAACAAGAACAAAACCCAAAAACAGAAAACATGGACTGAACTATAATAACACAGACTGGACAAGGTAGACAAGATAACAGAACAACACAAACAGACTCCCCAACAAGACACAACAGACAGGATCAGACCAACAAGCAAAAACACACGGAGTAAACTGGACACAAGACAACAGACAGGACTGAAACCTAAAACACAGACTAAATAACAGATACCAAACTGACCAATGAACAAAACTCATAGAGACAGGCAGTGTGACACAACTTACACATTAATGTTATCAAATCAAATATTAAACCAAAGCTATTTGCCACTGCCAGGGCATTACCTTTTCTCCAGCTTGTTAAAGGAAGTTACCATCAGAGTCCAGTTTTCTTGGGGTTTTTTCTGAACAGGTATCAGCAGAAACATTTTTCTTTTATCAGGGAGCAGCATAAACAGTCTGTTTAATCAGTATCAAGTTTCCCTGTTAGAGTGAGATGAAGTTGTCGAGCACAAGGTGTAGCGACAAGTGGGTGCGTTCCTGTTAAACTGTCTCGGTTGTGCTCGCCTCACGCAGATGCCCGCCGCTGAAGTTGAATTGTCTTGAACTTTTTGTACATGATGCGCAGCACAAATCATTGGAAGAGAGACTGATCCTCGCTGTTAGTGTGTCTATTGCTGTTTACAAAATAGGACATCAACAGGAGGGAATGCGCCTGGCAGAGCATCACCGCAAAACTAGATGAAGGCCTATCAGGTTAAGTTATGTAGTCTACAATTTTAATTTATCAAATAGGCTACAGCTGTATAGTGCACAGAAGCCATTGCCATGGTTACTCTCAATAGAGAGCCTGCCGTTTACTCGTGGAGCACTGTCTTAATTCTCCCACATGCTGCATCCTGCCGAAGCCTCCCTACACTGCTTGTTTGGGTGGGTGATTTGCAGGCTGGTCAACATCCCACCCCTCCTGTGACCCATGGTTTGACTGTAGGCCTATGTGTATTCAGAGCCAGTGGGCAACGGACTTTTTTAAAAACTGCGTTAACATGCAATAAAATAATTGTTGTGATAATTAATTAATGCATTAACGCAATAAAAACGCATTATCGTGCCCAGCCTTAATATTTTTCATCTCTTCAGTGTTCTCAATAATGGTGCTGACAGTCACTGGCAGATCTGCAGGGGTAGACCAGACAACAGGGATCTTAAGGACATGCTGTGTGACTATTACCGACATCCTCCTTGTGAAACATAACAGAAACTCTAATAAGTGAGAAACATAAAGTTTCCTCGTATGTTGAGAAAAGTGTGTAATTGCTCAGAGCACAAAGGTATTGTTTGCTGTAGGTGTACCAGAAGGAGTTGCAGGAGTGGAGGAGTAGGAATATTGCGAGTGCATTGGCACCCTTTCATAAATCCTAAAACAACCAATATCAGTCATCCTAACACCAGAAAACAAACCCATGTGAGCAACTGAACTTATTGAGAATAAAATGTATCTTGGGGGGGGAAATCCTACTTTACAAACTGCACAGACCAAAATCACATTCTATCAACTGCATCCAAATGAGGTCTCTCCATGGGAGCAACTCTTAGTGAGTGTGGGTTTCAGGGCTCCATCTCTCCTGCACTGCTGAGTTCATGCGTGATTGAGAGTCATTTAATTCATGATGCTGCAGTTTCTATTTTCACTACTGGGAGAAAACAAATCCCCTGACACCAACTGAAATGTTGTCCACCCTGATAACTTCAAAACGAAATGGTGAGAATTTAAATAAATAATAATTAATTGCACTCAATAACCTCTGTGTTTAATAGATGAGTTAACAAATTAATCGGTTTATAAACATTTTCTTTGTTATAAAATAGTCACCAGATGAAGAAATGCATCTTAGTGCACTTTGCATTGGTTTCAATATTCAAATTTGATGGTTGTTTCTTGAATGATCCTTTGGTTGGTTCACATTCGCTCCACCTCCATGCCCAAGGAGCTTTTTACCTCATACATACCAGACCATTCAGATATGTGCTATATTACTTTTTAATGAATTGTTTTTCCATCCCAGTGATTTGCACAACGACCTTTTGGGGCATGAAAGTCTTCTGAGCTGATGACGATGACGAGCAGGAAATGAGCCTTAATATAAACCTGATTCAAATGCAGCTTTGCAGTTAATGCACTGGTCAAACTGTCTAATGCATTTATTGCCACTGTTATTATTAAAGATATTTATTGAGGCAAATAAGAACAATTTTGTTTTCAAAATCAGAATCAGAAAAAGCTTTATTGCCAAGTAGCTGATTACACATACGAGGAATTTGCTTTGGAGATAAAGTGCTCCACGAAGACAAACATACAGTTGACATAAATAAATGCAGAAATATATATGGAATAAACAGATATAAATATATAAATTGGCAAAATCAAAAATGTAGAAGAATAACAATTAACAATTAAAACAAATATGTGTAATATGTGAAATGAAAAAATATTTACATGTGCAAAGATATACAGTTTTGGGTGGGGGTTGGGGTGTTGGGGGACACAGGCCTTGTTAATGAGGCTAGCTGCAGATGGGGTTTTAGATTCAGATTTAAAACATTAATATCAGAACCTGAAATGTAATCTGGATTACAGAGTATGCACTATGTGCTTTACATTAACGGTATGGAAATGACTCGCTTAAACTTTGAAATTAACTTGTGTTTTTGGCCTTCAAAATCACTACAATACTATCTTAAGATGATGATTTATTCAGATTCAAAATAGCTTAAATACAGAAACAGCAATTTTATGGATAAGATTATGAAATGTTGAATAAATGCAGATAATTATATTGTTACACATTTTAACCCCAGGTGGTCTCTCACTGAAATACTCACATGTGGACTGCTCTAAACTAGAATTAATGAGAAAGACACTGCAGTAAAATTTACAGAGGGCAACACTAAAGTTTAGAATGTATGAATATCTTCAGACCATTAGAGGCAATTAAGACCAGCCTTTAACATGAATTATATCTCCTTATCAGCAAATGATATTACTGCATTATTGACTGATAGGTTTCTATGTTTTGTTTCAATCTGACCTTCATTCTACAGCTGCAGGATAACCTTGTACTCCCTTTTCCTCACATCATACATCAAAAAACAACAAAAAAAGCAGTTTTTGCTCTCTTTTTTATCTACACTCTTGACCCTTATACTTTTCAACCTGAAATTGACCGTACCTGTTCAATGTCTCCAATCAAAAAGAGCAGTTTGAGGATTATCTAACAACAATGAGGTGGGGTATTAAGTTAGGGTCAGGAGATCCCTGGATCTCTCATCTTTTGATTAAAGTAGCATTAAGATGCAGAGTAGAGAATTCAGCATCACTTTGTTTAACAAGAAAGGGAGGGTGTAGAGACCAGATAATATGCAATACTTGTCAGACACTAAATTATTATTTGTCCCTGTCTTTGCATTTTAATTTCATGTACAGTGTATTTCAACAAGGAAAGTGATTAAATATGACATTGCACATGTGCCAAAGGTTATGAGAAAATTATTTCTGATTTGACGGGGAAAAAAAATCCAATAAAGCTTAGCCGTGCCCCAGAAAGGGAAGATGTTAAACCGAGGCTGGTTTTTCATTTAGACTCTACCTCTTTCTCTCCCTCCATTTTCCTGTTCCCCTATTACCCTGCAGCTCAGAAAGGAAGGGAAATGATTTTAGTTGAGCTAGCAGAGTAGTACGGACGGACTGACTGAGACCTATAGCAGGGGTTGTGTCTGTGTTTGAGGCTGAGCTGGAACAGGAAGATCTAAAATATTATTGTATTCATAATTCATTTCAAGCGTCCCGCTAGCCCTAAATTCAACTGCAACACACATAGTTTGTTTGTTTCACCCTAACAGCACGCATCATAAAGATGCTGCTGTGTGTGTTTGAATGTGTGTGTGAATATGTTCATCTGAGTGTGTGGCCTCACGTGTGCACACGGCTGTGGATGCTTGCAAATGTCCTGTCCCTTGCGGGTGATGTGAGGGTTTTTTCCAGATGGCTGCCAGTGAAACTCAGTCTTAATCGTGGTCCACACCTGTCCTCTCAGGGGTAATGACAGCATCCCACTTCTCTCTCTCCCATTTGATGTCTCCTTCCACTATCCTCCACACCTCTGTCCTCTGTCACTCGACATGTTTTTCTCTTCCCCAGTGGTGCAGGTGAGTTTTTTCGGCTCTCACCTCTACCCCAACATCCCCACGGATGTCGTAGCAAGAGAGTAGACTATAACTATTCATCATCTTATTAGCGCCGACATTAAGCTGCATTTGTTTACCGAGTCCCTGTCTATAGCATCCTAATTATGTGAATGAAAATGTCACAGACCAGATGTTTCAGGTGCCGGTGTTGAAAATACTACACCTTCCAATAGGCGTTAGTGCAGACAGAAGGAGTGAAATGAGCATAGAGAATCTTAGAGATGACCATCATCACTTACAGGCTTTTCTGATACATACATACCTACACACATACATAATAGAGGCTGTTAAATAATGTAAATTGAATTAAAAACAGCAAAATGTTGTTTTAACGACACTTTCTATCTCAAATACTATTTACTTTTCCAATTTTCTTAGGCTTGGAACATCATTTATTTACCATTTCCCAGGCAGCATTTTTTTCATTTTTCTTGTCACCATGTAAGACATAGTCTAAAATGCTTAGGCAGTGTTGGCAATAAGCTTGATTTATGCAGCAGTGAAACAACCAAAAGCTGTTTTGGCAACGCAGTATGCCCATGAACCACTGGAAGGCTTTTAGCTTAGCCAATGAGTGCTAAGAAACCCTGATAATATCATATCTCTCTGACTGCTGAAGTACAGCAAAGGGGAGTGGTTTAGAAAACACGGAGGCTTTTGTGTATTGGATAAAAGTAAAAGAATGGAAAAAGAAGGGTGAAACAAAGCTCCCTAATGACAACTTCTACTTTACACATGAGCTAATACTGTCCATGCATTTTACACAGACTCTTCACATTACCATAAAGAAAATATAAAAAGGTTACGTGAGGGAAATTGGGAAACAGATAACTGATTTAAATATAGTAGTAATAATTAAAAACTATGAATTTATGTTATGTATAGACTGTTTTCAGTTAAAAGCTTTTCACATCTAAAAATCTATTTGCATTATTCAAATCACTCATTATGTATTTATTCAATTATACCTTTAATTCATCAAATTGCCTTTTAGAGATATTCATAATTGCATGATTGCATAAATCTAATGTGGGGCACTTTGTTGACAAATAGTAATAAATCAAATTTCCTCCAGGTAAAAGTAGCACCTTTTAGTGTATATAATTGGACACTAAATACATAGGACATCATTAGAACTCACCATTTGGCCATTTATAAGATGCTGTTACCATTTTATTTATTTTCACGGCACATACTTTACATGTAAACCTGACAAGACAGTGTGTCCACAAAATACCTTGAACTGCAATACAGCATAAAAATAATTTAAACGGCTGTTTGCTATGACCATCTGCATTTTTCCATGTGAATTTCTGTCCCATTTATATTTAATAATCAGGTTTCCATTATAATCAAAAGCCTGTCCTTTCTTCCCACATGTAACCATATCATCTGTCTGTAGACGTGAGCAGAGCGCCAATTACCCCGGGAGCTAGATGTATGTTATACCAATTTTGACATGTCTTTGAGCTGCAGACTGCATCAAGGTGGTTGATACCATGGCAATTATGACTGATTCCTCTCTAAATGAGATCTAAATGAGCTGGTGAGCTTAACTGATCTGCTGAGGAGAAAAGAGCAGGTTGGCGGCTAATAGGTACTGTAGCTCTTGGTGTCTGGAGACTGGCTGTAAAACTTTTTGGCTACAGTGGTCGTCTGGGGATTTATATGCATTACTGGTGTGACCTTTAGGTTTACTGTAAGAGGGATCTAACCAGTACTGTAAATCAAGAAAATTTCATGCTTGTATATTCATCCCTGAATGACTGTTCTGCATGGCTATAGCATAACCTACAGTTCAGGAAGAAAAGAAAAGGTTTTTTGTTATTTTGTGATGGCTTTCAAAGGCTCCTACTAATGAGCAATATTTACACCCTTTTGCTTGGAAATGTATCTGGCCAAAACAATGTGACTGGCCTCCACCTTAAGTGAACAAGCTGTGATAGTGTTAATAAGCCAAATGTGAAATGCCACAGTAAAGTAGCCATTAGTAAGACTGTCAGCCCCAGTCCAGCATGCCTGCACCAGGCATAGTTTAAATGTCATCTGTTTGCTGTACACACATCGCGAGACAGACTGAATAAAACGTCTGCCATTCCAAAGAGGGGATGGTATAATATGGCCTCTGACACAGCAATCAATAGGCCCTATCTGTGGAGGGAATACTGTGTTCCTCCCAGGGCCCAGGTGGGACAGGCAGAGCCGTAACCAGAACCCAGTGCCAGACAAGGTGGATTACAATAGGCAGGTTGGGAAGGAGGCACTACAGAAGCCGAAGCCATACTGAGCCTCAACTTACTGAAACAGCATGGCCTTATATGGCCTGTCTCGCATTTGCTCTCTCACACAGACCACATGCCCATAATGCTGACACATGTATGCAGGGATTTCTAGACGTAATCTGCCCTGCCTTCTGCAGTCCTTCAGCAGTAGTCACATCTTTTCTGGTTTCCTCCCCTACCCTGCGCCCATATGGATAGAAAATAAACATAAGCTCACAGCTGTATACAAACATATGCACGCTCATGCTCATACTGTCGTCCTAACTCTTCCATCATTCGGTTTATCCCTTGTTGGTGTTGTTTCGCCAGTGTCGCCACTCATATCCATCTCTACAGCTGGGATCTGTCCATCCAGACTATCCCTACCATCCATCTCAGCCTCTGACTGGGAGCCAGGAGGGATGAGCTGCCTGTCAACACAGGATGCGGTACAGGGATTCATAACCTCTTCAATTCCCTCTCAATTTCCTTTCACTATCTTGTTCCAGACAGGCCCTCTAAAGTTTCTGTCAGAGCTCTGTGGCCAAAGCTCAGTCAGACTCAAAAGGCCGTCCATAAGGAGGACTAGGTCTCTTGGCTCAGACAAACAGAGAGAAGAAGACAGACAGACAGTCATCAGAGACATTTCATCTTGATAGATAGCTCCTGAGAGACAGAGTGAAAGCATAATGACTCTCTGACAGCGAGAAAGCATAGGAACTCTCTGACAGCATAGATGCATATAAACACATGGAAGATCAAAGGTGGGGGTGACTGAGAGAAGGTCGTTGCGGAGGTGCAGCTGGAACAAGATGGCAGCTGCAAAGGAGAATCAGAGCCAGCACATGAATGGATAGAGACAAGGCTAGTAAATAGACAAAGGCAGATGAACATTTGATGATAGATGATAGACAGTGAGCTACAAGACAGGGAGAGAGTGCCAGTCCTGTCCTAGCCTTTCTTTACCCTGTCTGAGAGGGTTAATGTAAGCTGCTCATCAGCACTTTAATAATACAGCAGCCACGGAGTTAAAATGGATAAACAAATAAAAGATTAATCAACCTGTCATAGAAAAAGGCAATGGATTGTGTGTGTGTGTGTGTGTGTGTGTGTGTGTGTGTGTGTGTGTGTGTGTGTGTGTGTGTGTGTGTGTGTGTGTTAGTGACCACGAATGTGTGTCCTTGGTGTTAAACATTACAGAAACCACAATGTAGATATAACAGTGATATAAAAACAAGCTCCTCACTGAGATCAGATTGAGATATAGGCCTATTAATGTCAGCTTTTGAAGCTGCTGATAAATAGCAAATATAACATAACATTGACTAAAGCTAGAGCTGTCAATGGTGAGGCATGGAGCCTCAGCACAGCCTGTCAAAAACAATTCACAGCAACAAAGAAAAATCTCAATCAAGGCAGTCTTTCTTTATGGCAAACACAAACCACATGCATGCTTTGTCATCAACCCTGACTGATACAGAGTCATTAATAAAGATACAAATGTGAAAACACACATGCAGGGTTTAGACACATACACACACGGGAGCCTAAACATATTGTAAGTGAAAATGGTGCTCAGTCTGGCTCCTTTGAAAGCTTCAGTGCTCTTACAGTTCAATTAGTGGAGCCAAGTCCATCTCTTGTCCAACTCCCAGTAGGCCTGTCAATCTCACAGTCAGGACCTGTCACTGCCCTGCTTTCAGTCTGACAGCCCAGTGGACACATATGCACATACACACATCAAACATGTGCGTCAGACAAACACATACACATGTGCACCAAGGCTCATAAGTCATTCCCCTTCACAGACAAACACACATACACAACATCGACCCATGTGAACAAGCAAACATAACTCATTCACATTTCTAAAGTAACATGGAATGAGTCTATTGTATTTCAGTAACGAAGACCATGCCATTCATGAGAGAAAATTTGTTTATTGAAATTGGCCTGTAAGATGTTGGGGGTGGGTCAGGGATGGAGGAATAAGATGAATTGAGGACTGGGATGAAATGGGGTCAAGGATGAGGGTATGAACCATAGACTGTATGAACACACGTTTGAATTGGGATCGATGATATTCCAGGGAGGGTAGCGAAGAACCCAGGCAGTGATACTCTGTGCAGGGGTACGTTTCAATGAGGCTTATGCCAAGGTCATAGGGCTGTAAGAGTTCTGAAACTGAGACCGAAACCGCGACACAAAAGTCTACGGTCTCCTGACGGGGATCTGAGAAAAAAGAACAGTGACACTCCCACTACCCAGACTGTTTGAGCTCTCATTAAGACAGTGTAACTGTGGTGGCGGTTTATTTACTAGTTGAATCTGCTCCTCTTCTCTTCTCCCCACACTAACAGGCACACACACCTAGCCTACACCTCTGGTCTCTTGCGGCAAACACGCCGGCTTGCTCTCTCTCTTTCTGTCTCTCTCCCTTTATGTGTCTCTGCTGACTTTCTCCATCAGCAGTTTGTATCATAAAGTCGCCGTGTTTAATTATCATACCCGTGATTCAGTGCACAGCACGTGGATTCAAACCAAAACTAACGTTTGTGAGTGACATCTGCAGTAGTGTGTTCACTTCCGCTCCGTAATGTAAAATTTCTACCGTGTCCGCTTAATGTAATATAAGAGAACATCTCTCTCTTTGTGTTTCTCTGCAAAATGCTAAAGTGGGTTGCCAAATATACTTTGGCAGGTGCAAATATACCTGGCCTGCCCTCCCAAGTAAAGTATATGTCAAAATCACTGTAGGCCTATTTAAAGTTAGTGCAAGCTGTATTGCTGTAGGCCTATATTTTGTAAATATTACACCTTCGACCAATTTTATTTTCTTCCTATTGTGTGTGTCACGTGACTATTTTGGATAGTGATAATGCCTGCAACTTCCACTACATCAATTAACCGAAGATGGAATATATATAATAATAATAATAATAATAAATAATAATGTAATATAATCTTTATCATTATTATTATTATGGGGGGGTGAGGTATGAACCGAATTGTGGATTTGGTGTATGTTAAACCCCTACGCCGTCAATATAATCATTAATACAGATACCTACAGTAGTAAACATATGCTGAGGCAGAACCCTAACATCATCTAGCTCCAAAAATGCAAGAAGAAAAGTTATGTGTGTTTACCCTATTTATTTGTGAATTCAATGCACCTTGCTCCTGGCTGGTAGCACCCAAAGGGACTTCAAATCATTTAAGAGTAAAACTCATTTCTTTCTTCATGTTATAACTTTAAAACCCCCACACACTCTCATAGTGCCCTGTCATCCTTCGCACAACCCCATATTAACTCTATGTGCAGTGCAAATAAGTGAAAGAGATGGAGAACCTGGGAAGTGAATTTCCTGTACTATTCTCACATCACCCTCTCTAAGCACCAGAGAAGAAACAAAATTAAAATATCTGTGGGTGAAACGAGAGAGTTCAGGGGACACATTTGAGGGAGAATAAGCTGGATGGTGGCTGTAAATGTTATTGTTCCATTAATCAAAGTGACTGCTCTCATGGCCATCACACATGCTGGAATTGTCTCTGGTGACATAAGTAGGTAGAACAGACTTGAAATGAGCAGCTCCTATCAGTGTATGACAAAACTGTAACTGACCCCTTGTCTCTCATCTATTTTAGGAAGCGCCAGTTGAGCCCACAAGCTGTAATTTAGCCAGAGTAATTCATCTGCAATTTCATGCTGGCTTTGCTGTATTTTGAGGACAATGGAGGCAGCATGTAAAAAATTTAATAGATAGACTCCTGTGTCTTTGTAGATTTGTATGGGTTTGTGGCTGTAGTTAGAAGCTATTCAGGAGGATTGTGTTTAACAATGCTGCACAAACCCTCTGCTGTTTTTCCAGAGAAAGAAGTTGCCAGAAAACCAATCAAGGGAAGCATGACTACAAATAAATATTTACGTTGATCGGCAGTCTCCCTGCATAAACCACTTAATGTCCCAGAAGCAGAAGGCAAACATTATTTATTCCTAAATTACCTTTTTAATCCTGCAGACAGCAAAATTGTTATGTATATGCTAGCCAGTGTCATTTTTTTGGTTGTTGTGACACTTCTGCTGGTATGATGAGATAGAACCAGAGTACAGGGGGCTTGCAGACTGTGACTGTTAAAATAAACAATTAATGAACTGAACTGATGAAGTTGGATTTCTGTTAGCCGGTGTGAAAGAGGTCAATTCTTTATATTAGTGCACTTCCTTGGTTGAGGTAGGGCAGTTCTGCAGTCAGTTTTCTAAAGGGCTCTGTCCTCCAGGGATTCACCAAACACATGCTTCAGACAGAGGAGAGGCCGAGTGAAAGTCTGAAAAGTACTCATTAAAGATGGAAAAAAAGCCCATTCATCAGCAGGCGCGAGGCTTTCACGCTGCAGCACAACCGAGCAACATTTTGTGCATCTGACTAAAGCAGCACAGAACATGTTAGCATCACTTCCAGCAAACCTTTCCTGCTCTGTAATTCTCTCTCCTACTCAATTCTCCTCTCCTCCTTATCCATTCTGCAGCCTCTCTGTCTGCTACCAGCAATTGCACAGCCATTGTGCTGCCTGGTGAGAAGTTTAAAGGGCTTTTTTGTCTGCCTTGGGGGCTACCTGATGCCCCACAGGTGCGCCCTGTTATTTTGCCTCCTTATGCGTTTATTGCACCACCATGCAACAAACTAAAAAATCAAATATCAATCAGCCAAAATGACAAACCACCTGCTCCCACAGTAATATGAAAACCCTATGCGCTGCAGAGCTCTCTGATAAAAGAGGTTGATTACAAGAGAAGACTGCAACACATGTGCAAACACACATAAAAACAAACCACAACACAAGACAGACCAGAACTTGGCGGAATACTTGTGTCAGATTAAAATTTGCGGGGAAAAGTGCATCATCAATACGAAGGATGTTCACAACTATCCATACACTCATGTTCAGAATATCAATGTGTGTGATAGGAAAGCAAATGAAAAGGAAATTGATGCACTCCATGATAGCATTACATAAACATTTTGTAGTTCCCTCCTTCAGAAAAGAAAGTGACTGTGATCTGTTTGAATTTGCAACTTAGATTTTGACATTTTAATAAGAGTTACCAAAAAGTACCATGTCACTAAATTCTTTTGGAGCAACCAAAAGGTCATGGTGGGAAGTTTTGCTGAACCACTGCATACATAATACATTTTATAATCCCTCACAATACTTGTGTAGTCTTGTTGGCAAGAATGTCTGACTCTACGAGGCTTTCTGGGAAAATGTTGAAGTCTTGTGTACTGTAAAGAGTAGCCAGCTGGTCACAATCACAGACCCAGACATAGCTTTAACCATGACAGTAGCCATAGCTACGTGGTGTTTCAGGGCCCAACTTACAGCTAGACGTAGCCAGCAACAGCAAAGTGCTTAGTCATGCTGCGGTCACAGCTAGTGGCAGTGGTCTAAGGTGGCCCATAGGTCTCAGGCCAAATACAAAAGCCACAACACAAACACAAATGCCACAACACGAACACAAACGCCACAACACGAACACAAAAGCCACAACACGATTACAAAAGCCACAACACAAATACAAACGGCACAACACAATTACAGAGTAAGAGTGGATTACTCTCCATAGAACATAGCTACACAGTAGTACAGCGGCAGTGTAGCTGTCACACATTTCTCCTGGGTTCGAATCATAGAAAGAACATTCTTCTTCAGGTGACTTTTTTCCACATAATAGTGTCTGCCAAATTAGTAAATGTAGGACTACGTGGAAGAAGAACTTCTTACCCGTTTGATAAATAAGTAATACTTTATTCTGGTCAAATAATATACAGCGGGATATTTGTGTGAATTAAACAGCTATCTGTGCAGATTAGCTTCAAAAATAGACTCAAAATGTGCTAAACAAAAAGCAAGGATTCTCAGGTTACCATGGAGATGACTTTATACCTATTCATAGTTTTCACGTGACGTCACATTCCGTGAAAAACCCTCCCTTGCAGGGCAAAAAAGACGTGATACACTGTTACTATGAGTTTTGTACTTTTGCATTGCCAAAATGCTGGATGGTAGTTGTACTTTCCGATGCACCAATTGAGGAAGAGACAAGCCTGAGCTGTGTTAGGTGAGGGATTCCCCACAAGATAAACGTAAACATCACCGAGTGGCGGCAGGGACCTGGCGCTTTTTAACAATAGAAAAATGGCGTGTGTATTTCCGTTGTAGTTTTTGAATTTGTTTTGTGGCCTTTGTAATTGTGTTGTGGAGTTTTTATTTGTGTTGTGGCTTTTATGTTCGTGTTGTGGCTTTTTTGTTCGTGTTGTGGCTTTTTTGTTCGTGTTGTGGCTTTTGTAATTGTGTTGTGGCTTTTGTGTTTGTGTTGTGGTGTTTGTGTTCGTGTTGTGGGTTATGTATTAGGTCTGAAACCTACAGGCCACCGTAGTGGTCAGAGCTCGGCCTGATCAAATCCAAAAATGAGAAATGTTGCCAGATAATGCAAAAGTATTGTAAGAGAAACACAAAAGTAGTTCCAAAAATAAAATCCCACCTTGACCCTTTGTGAGCTTTTGTATTATCCTGATCACAACACATAACAGCTTTAGTCATCATTTCCACATTATCTTCTTATCATTAACACATGCATTTATCCCACACCAGTGATGCTATACAGTAATACAGACAAATTAAATCATTGAACTTAAAGACCCTCCATTCCTACAGTCCTGCAGTGCATAAACACATTTTCTAAATTTCTAAAGGCATTTCCGAAGTTGAAATAGTTTTGATTTGGTTTGGTTGGTCTGTGTTTCTTTGGAAAACTATGATTCACTTATCAGGATTTAGCAATATTTTAATATAACTCTGATGACTGTGGTTGTTTGTTTATATTGCCAGCACTGTAAAATAAATCAGATCAAAACACACCTGCACAATATTCATGATGCCAATCAGGTGATGTTTTGAGTGCTAAACACCTAATAAGTAGAAGTTTTTTTTTTCTCTTTAACTTTGATTACTATTAATCAGTCAGGGCTATTCAATGTTATACAGAAATACATATGTTTGGAACCGCATTTTCAGGGTCTTTAAGGTAATACATCAGTACAACCATTTTCAGATTTTAATTTGTGGTGGCCAAAGTCAATGTACTAGAGTATAAGCAGTGAACCCTAAATGGATGCAGCTGGCATGTTGTTCTACTTTTTCAAGGTGACATGAATGCCTACATTACTACCTCTCACTCTTCCTGACCTCAGCTCAAGTATAATTGGACAAGCCAGTCCATCCTGTCTATATTGGTGCCAGATCGCTTCAGTTTACTCCTTTTCCCATCCTCACACACACTCCTTCACATTATTTCCTCAAGCTATCTCATCCTTGTCTTATGCTTCATGTATCCACAAACAGTGAAGCATTTCAGCAAACAACACCGAGCTGCATTTCAGAACGTCATTTACAAATATTAGCATTAATGCAAAATGTATTAGGAATAGATGAATGGAGATGAAGGTGAGTGAGTGTTATTCTCACTCCCTGAACTCTTGCCAGTAAAACTATCTCTACAGTTGTCAGGTTGAGTGGAAAGGACAAGCACTGAGAATTTTTACGATGTGGAGTAATTAGGAAATTGGAATCTGGCTTGTATGGACTAGTGCGCAGACTGAAAAAAATAAACTGTGAAGTGGGCTGTATCACAAAAAGTAATAGTGGTGAGCTGAGTTAGACAGGATGAAAGAGATGAATGTTCCTCAGTGCGACTGCAGAGGATATCTTGACATTATGCAACCCATTTTCTCTTAAGATGTGTCACTGTGGGACACATTCTCTCAAGGGGTTTCCTCTGAATCCATGCATGTCTGGAAAGCATATCAAAGCAGTGCAGGTCTGTGTCTCACAACCTTATTATCACCTGCAAAATCCCAAATCTTTATTCTACTGAAAAACTAATCTGGCAAAACATATTTCTTTGCCTTTGGAGCATTAGGATTACAGGTTTAATCTATAATTATCTTCTGCTTAAATCAGTCGCAATCTCATTATGGTACAAAAATGCCCTGCTAGCTAGCAACCAGTTTCCTGTAGAGCCTGTATCTTATTCAGGTCCCACACACAGAGAAAGGCTCAGTGATATGTCCAATTTAAATCCCGACAAATCAATTTGGAGAAGTGCACCTAGCCACTGCACAAATCTTTGAGACAGAAAGAACAATACAGTAGCCCTACAACCTACAGGTGACGCCACAATAAACATTGAGACTGCCTTTACACTCCATTCACAGCCTGTCCCAGGAATCAAAGTCGACATACAGTAGTCAGGTGATGTTAAAGTAATCAACTGTAAGTGGTTACAATATGATTAGAAAATAAAAGAAAGAATAGTAGAAATATGTAACTCAAGCAAAAGTTGTGGAATACTTAAGCAATAGCTCACGACAGGCCGTGGTATACGCTTATTATATCACAGTTAAGGGGCGTTGTTCGGCCCGACGCATTGGCTTGCATTTTTTGTGAGGTGGAGATGTGTGTGAAAACTTGAAATTGCTCATCTTAATTAGATTTTTGATTGAACTGAATAAAAATACTTAATGGCATTGTAAACTTTGTTTAAATAGTTTCTTCAACTAACTTTATTACATTTCTTGTATAAAGTTGGTCTCAATGCGTTGGACTTACCAGGACAGCTCTCCTGTTTTCTTAAAGAGAACCTGAAGTCAAAAAGGTGAGTTGTGTTTGAATATGAATATAGTACTGAAAGTGTGGCTTTGCAGTAGCCACATGTTTAATTCTTTTGTTTAATCATGTGCTTGATGCTACACTGTAGCTTGCTTGCTAACCAAGTAGTCAGCTAATGTTAGCATGGTAAACAATGGTTTGATAAATTCCATGTCTATATGGACCGCAGAGTCGCTATGCATGGTTCAGAAGTGCATTGGGCGCTTCAACAACAAAACAGCTGATTGTCAGAGAATTTTGAACGACTATTCGTTTATGTATTACATCAAAATAAATAATGCTAACTACCGTAATTTATTTTTTATGGGCATATAACGTTACCCTACAGGGTTTATCATAAATGTATTTAAGTGTGCCTCACCCACCATTTTGTCAAGGCATTTGCTAGTTATCTTACACACTCTTTAGAATTGATTAGGTACACATAGACAAAACTAATGCAATGCAATACAATGGCTCTGCATTAAAACCTTTCTTTGATAGGTATTGTGGTGGTAAGTTTATTGAATCTGTTTGACAGAGGTATTAAATTATTTTAATGGTCAATTTGAAGGCTGTTTATGGCGCTAGTTAACCATGGGGTTATACTGAGAGGTGTTCTTAACATTTTATCAACTGTACTTTTTTTATACATGTATAGGATGGACTAAATATTTGGAACACTTCTCAGTGTAAATTATACCATGACTCAAAAAGATGTTTTCTCATTATAATCCTCATGAAGGAAGGATTTATTTCAGAGCTGTATTACACAGATTTAGTTCTGGGTGAACCTAATAAACTGACAACTGTGCGAGTGTATACCTTTTTTTACACAGTCTATGGTGTATATACCCGCACAAGCCCCCACACAGTGTTCAATACATTTGTGCATTTTTACATTCACAACACTGACCCTGCATATCCCTTACAAAATATATAACAACTAATTTGTTTATCTCCAAATGCAAAATTCTTACAGCTGTTGTCCTGTGAAGCTGGTGCTGCTCTGTGGTCAGTCTCACAGCTCAAATCAAGCAATCTTATTGGTTCATATTAGTGGTATATTGAGCATATACAATGGGTATGACGTTGAATTCCTTTGCACACATCGTATCACTCTGCGACAAAGTAAGACTAGAAAGTAACATTAGATTACTGGCTGGCTGGAAACTTATTGAGAGAGAAACTCTTCTGGAAGGCTTTACCATGGAGGAGTGGCTTGAGCAGACTTCGGCAGAAAAAACAGACACCTGTAAGACATGCGGAGCTAAAGAGGAGATTGACCAACTCGAAAAGAACTGGAATGAGCAGAACACTGAGAAGCAAACCAAGTGGGCAGTGAGATGCTTTGAAGAATGGATAAGGAAAGGATAAAGGTACAGCAATAGACTTTCCAACTACATCTAAGGACCGTTTCAATTACATTTCTATGCCACCGTCAGAAACAGTAAAGGCGAACTATATGGCAGCTACATTGGTCTCCGTGCTGGCATCAACCGTTACATCAACGACCTACCACTCAGTCTACAGTTTACAATGAATTATTTGTGTGAACAGATGAGCGATCTGTGTGTAAATGTGTAACCTGTAAATATAAAACACTTTGCACAAAATGAAGATTTGTAAACTCACAGAAATATTTTTGCAAATAGAAAAAAATCGACTCGTGTCATTCGGATGTTTTCGGAGACCACGTGATAATGCCTGCTGATGCCCGCTGATGACGTCATTTCCACAAAATGTGAATGCAGACTGAAATTCAATCGTGTTGCTGTGTCGGGAGAGGCAGCGATTCAAACTAGCGGCAGGTAAGAAATAGTATAATTATATAATATAACAATGTATTAAACTATGAGCACAGAGAAAGTCCGCTAGCCGCTAGGCTAATTTCAGCAGTTTGAAAATGCCACAGGCTCTAGCTAATGATAGTGTTTAGCAAAAAGCAAACCAAGACTATGAGCCGAATGTTTGTTAAAAGTTGGTGTGAGCTATGTTTGATGCATGTTAGTGGACTGTACTGAATTTACATTTAACCATATACTTTTTTCCCTAGTATGGCCAAAAGCCGAGTGGACATCGGTGGTAGTTCCTGTCCTGTGGTCAACACCAGCATCAAGAAATGAACAAAAAGAACAACAACCACGAAATTAAGAATTTATAAGGCTTTAATATATAAATCACAGTTTAATGCAAACAACAGGAGGTGTGCACAGAACAGAGATCCATGATCTCTGTTACTGGTCTGGGACTAGTTTTGCCCCTATATCCAACGCATTTCACCGCTGCTGATGAATGAATGAATTACCACGCTACTTAAATTTCAGACGGTCATCAATATGACTGCAACATTGATTTTCACCGGCACACTGTGCAGCAACACTCATCGCTGGTTTGGCTCCCTGTGTGTCCTGTTAGTGCAAAGCGAGTGTGTGTGCCGGTGTGTGCCAGCGAAAGAGAGAGAGCAAGCGGTAGAATGTGACGGTGAAAGTTAGCGGAGGAAAATACTGAAGTTACTTAGTAAGTTGTCCGTCTGACAGGACATGTGCAGTGTAAGTCACAGTCTGTCTGTTAAGTCTGTTTCCGCAACTGCTAGCTAACATCTCCCCTGTAAAACACTTTGCTGTATTTTTTGGCTGCAATGTAAGGTTAACGTTAGCTAAATTAGGAATGAGTAATGTTAATTAGTTGCATGTCATTACTATCTAACTTGTTGAGGAATGAGAACATCAGGTTCAAGCTAAACTGGTGTCCTGTACACTGATTGTAATGTTACATCCTGATAGTTCAGGAGTGACAACTGGTTGTTAAAGGAAGGACGCTGGTGACCACGGAGTAGCTGAGGCTAGTTAAGTAAAATAGGGACGTAAACTAGTCATTTCAAGCAATTGAGGAGACATTTCTTTTTAATGTGCAAATTAAATGCTTAGTAATCACAGAAAAAAAAGATGCATCAAGATGCATCGCCACCCTCTGAACTGTAATCAAATCGAATCTTAAGGTGCCAAGAGATTCCCACCCTAACTGCCCAAACAGTATTCACTTTCAATTACTTTTAAATGTCCTTTAATGTTTTGTAAAACGCGGTTGTCTCCAGTTGTCCACTGCATCTGTTAGGGCCTGTCCATATCGTCGCCACTCTTTCACCATGATGTAATTAAGTTGTGTTTTTGTGCTAAACTGCAGTGTTCAAAACTCATACAGATTGTTCATAAAGTGAAGAAACATAAATAAAAGTTGTTTCTTGCGCAAAATGTGTGTCACTTTACTTAAAGCAAACAATTACATGTTATACGTTCTTGTAATTAGTTCATGTGGTATTATGTCCACCTGTAATAAATTATACAGGGATGGACATTTTAACACATTACTTAAACAAAGACATGTTAACATTAAACATTACTATAAGCTATTATTCCATTTTATATCACTAATTCTAAATTGTGACTAAAGTGTATTTATAAGGAGGCAGAGTATATGGTTATCTATGGTTATATGGTTGTTGGCGCACAGTGGTATAAACTGGTATTACTATTAAAACATTAAATCAAAAAGTCATGACTTATGAACTTTGCTATAGCGCCTAATGCATGTTTTAAAGTGATTATAACAATTGTTATAAGGTCTTATGGAAGCATTATATCGTGTTATAAATATATGCATAAGTCATTATAGCGATGACCTTCATAGAAAGTGTTACCGAACTTACAGTGGTTTGTGCTGTGGCTCAGGAGGTCTGAGTCTGTAATACAAGTGTCTTTGGGCAGGACACTGAACCCCAAATTGCTCCTGATGGCTGTTCCATAGTTATTTACATCAATTACAAAACCTTGTTACCATAGCCTGTAACTGAAATTATGTACCTAACCTGACTAAATATGATACGGCTCTACATAGACATTAAGAACAAGTTCACAAAGTCATGCTGCACTGCAGCAGCTTATAAGACAGGCTGGAGTGGATAACAAACATCTTTCTCAAGTAGCCTAATACAGTGATGTAGTAATGTGATATAGGCTATATGTATGTGTTACACGCCCCAGGCAGAGGGCATGTGGACAGATGATAAAACCTGTAAAACAGGAGAAATTAATAACAGAAACCTGCTGCCGTTTGTCTTGACGGTCTTGCCAGAATTTATTTAATAATACAGTAATTTAAGTAAATCAAAAGTCCCTTTTTGCACATCACTCATTTTCAACTAAATTACTACATTACATGATCTGTCAATAAACACAGATTCATACACAATTATGACAAATAATCCACCTACTCATCATACCTCGTTTGACTCATTAGAAGGGAGTGTGAACCTATCACATATTAACAGGGAAAATAAACCTTTCCTTTATTATCAAGGAATGTAAACCTTTTACATATTAACAGGATAAAAAAAACGTTAATCACAATAGTCCTGTAACTGTATAACTGACAGAGACGTTGCTGTCCTCAACGGTTTATAACGTAACAAGATAGTGACATTTTTAGCATTAAATTGATATGGACGACCCTAACCAACACAAAACTGATTTTTTTATAAACAAAATACAAATAAAACACTTTAAATATAAAATGAAGAAAATGAACAGGAGCTGTAAACATTAACGGTGGACATTTATATTGACTAGTTGGGAGCTAGCTAACGACAACGTTTATGTTTGTTTACCATTACTGTCATTCTTAACGGCGTCCACATAGCAGAGTATAAGTAACTTATAATCAAACTACACAGTGAATACAAAAAAAAACAACTTAAACACAAGAGATAATGATTCACTATGCCTATCGGTTTTGTGCTTACTTACTGACCTGTAAAACACGAGAAATCTATAACACAGAAACCTGCTGCCGTTGGTTTGACAGTCTTGCCAGAATGGCAAGATTACGACAGCTACGTCATCAAAACAGTCCCCTACCGGCAGTAGGAAAGCACTCTGCTTCCCCCTACTGTCTGTAGTGGAGTACATATTCGTAATGCTAAAACATTGGAGGACTTTGGTGACCCAACATCAAAAGATTTTGTTAAATTAAACTAATAAAATGTGACTATACATTTTGTGTGCGTTACATATGGCCTATATGAAGTGGGATCAAGCATATCTAATGTTAAATGAGCTACAGAGGAACCTAGTAAGTGTCCACTGTCCTCCTTCAGCCTAATACTCTAATTACGCAGTAACAACGTTACACACATTCTTTCTCTGTATTTACACAGAAACAACAAGACGTGGGGTGGATTATAAAAGGATTTTATTATATGGTTTGCCTTAAACTATGATTTATATATTAAAGACTTAATAAATTCTTAATTTCGTTGTTGTTGTTCTTTTTGTCCACTTCTTGATGCTGGTGTTAACCACAGGACAGGAACTACCACCGATGTCCACTCAGCTTTTGGCCATACTAGGGAAAAAAGTATATGGTTAAATGTAAATTCAGTACAGTCCACTATCATGCATCGAACATAGCTCACACCAACCTTTAACAAACATTCGCTTGCTTTTTGCTAAACACTATCATTAGCTAGAGCCTGTGGCATTTTCAAACTGCTGAAATTAGCTAGCGGACTTTCCCTGTGCTCAAAGCTTAATACATTGTTATATTATATAATTATACTATTTCTTACTCACCACTGGTTTGAATCGCTGCCTCTCCCGACACAGCAACACGGTTGAATTTCAGTCTGCATTCACATTTTGTTGAAACAGCAGCTGATATTTCCTTCGCAATAGCAACAAGCTCGCACATTCAGGCAGTTCGAAAGCCGTGAAATGTGGAAATGACGTCATCAGCGGGCATCAGCAGGCATTATCACGTGGTCTGGAAACAGCCAATGACACGAGTGATTTTTTTCCCATCGGCGGAAAGTTTGTTTCAAAACTCCGTGTGTGAAGAACTGAGATACCTTTCAAAATTTGTAAATTAAAACTGGACTCACAAATGCTATTTGAAAATTGTAAATGTTAGGAAGATATTCACAAATGTGGTTCATTTATTTGTAAACTATTAAATATATTCACAGATATTTTTATTATTTGTGGAATTTGTTTTCTATTTGCAAAATATTTCTGTGAGTTTACAAATCTTCATTTTGTGTTTGTGCAAAGTGTTTTATATTTACAGGTTACACATTTACACACAGATCGCTCATCTGTTCACACAAATAATATTGAAACATAAATACCCCCATAGTGAGAACATTGTTGCTCATTGTAAACTGTAGACTGAGTGGTAGGTCGTTGATGTAACGGTTGATGCCAGCACGGAGACCAATGTAGCTGCCATATAGTTCGCCTTTACTGTTTCTGACAGTGGCATAGAAATGTAATTGAAACGGTCCTTAGATGTAGTTGGAAAGTCTATTGCTGTACCTTTATCCTTTCCTTATCCATTCTTCAAAGCATCTCACTGCCCACTTGGTTTGCTTCTCAGTGTTCTGCTCATTCCAGTTCTTTTCGAGTTGGTCAATCTCCTCTTTAGCTCCGCATGTCTTACAGGTGTCTTTTTTCTGCCGAAGTCTGCTCAAGCCACTCCTCCATGGTAAAGCCTTCCAGAAGAGTTTCTCTCTCAATAAGTTTCCAGCCAGCCAGTAATCTAATGTTACTTTCTAGTCTTACTTTGTCGCAGAGTGATACGATGTGTGCAAAGGAATTCAACGTCATACCCATTGTATATGCTCAATATACCACTAATATGAACCAATAACATTGCTTGATTTGAGCTTCCCGTTTTATAAAAGTCCAATACATACTGCAAACATTTCCAACATGTGGAGTTTTTGACCACTAGTAGTGCTATGGAGCAGTGTTTTTAAGAGTAGCTCCCGCTGTTCCACTGACCAATAGTTGATGGCGACAACTTGCCACGATTTGTAGCAATGTGCAAAGGCAAGGAAGAAGAACACTGCATGCCAGCAAATTAATCTTAACATTGTGTTGTTTCAGATTCTACCAAAAATTGGTTCTGTAAATGTTTTATGAGAAAGGAAATGCATTGAACATTTCCATTAGGACTCAAGGCGCAATGCATTATGGTGACAATGAGGAATGTAAACATAATGAGGAATATAAACACAACTCAAATTATTATTTTTTTTTAAGTTTCTTCCAGTCTTTTTCTTGCCAATTACTGTATCATCCCTCAAATAAGAAATATATGGTAAAACTGGTCACAACCATTAGTTGCAACCTGCCATGAGGGGTCATATATAGGCATGACTTTATTTTTAGAGGTTTCAAAAGCATTAAAAAAAATTATATCTGAGTATATATGAAATGCTTATGCATTTGATATACAGTGCAAAATCCTTCCTTGTACTTTTTGTTTTGATGCAGCTTCCTTCCTGCACCTGATTCAAATTTCCTGAAGGAACATCAAAAAATGATTCACTCACCATCCCTGAATCATCCATCACACAATAGTTTTATCAAATGTTTTATCATTAGCCCAATTTCCTGAAGGGCTGTGGGACTGGAGGAGGCAGAGTTGGTACACCAGGAAGTGTGTTGCAACAGAAGGTTTAGGATGCATGAGTGCTGATTATGTTTACACATGATGGATAGTGATGAATGTTGGCCGGGCGTAACATGAATGTTGGATACCTTGAACCTTCTTATCAAAAGTTCTTTTCAGAAAAGTGTTATGATTGCCCTGTACACTGTATTAACAATAATTATATTCTTCTTAATTCAGATCATTAAATTATAGTGATATAAGTAAGTAAAAGTCAAAATTCATGAAGTAATTTTGTATAAAATGCCTAGTTTGATGAAGTGCATTTGAAATGCATGCTCTGAAATTCCTATTCATGTGTACAATTAAATTGATATCCTTCATCAGAATCATGGGCTTAGCAAATATGAAAGACGTCTATATAGATGCCTGCTGTCAGGAACAATATGCATACTCTCATAACTTTTGTAACGTTTGGGATATGATCCTCTGTAATTGTACTTACCAAAATACAATAGAGCATGCAAGCATATCACAAAGCACAGATGCAAAACCTTACTTAGATCCATGACATTTGACACCACTATTACAATAGATGTAGTAAACCTGGGACATAAAAGTGAATCACAAATACTTACAGATACGTGTAACACACATCTACTTAGCCACTGTTTTCTTTTCTTCTTTTCCTATTCTGAATCTTGTCAAATTGTTTGCAGTTATGAGTAGGGGGGATTGAGGAGTGAGAACAGTGTTATCAAGAAGCAATCTTGGTTCGATAGAGTGGGGATCTAGGCCACAGAAAAATGGGTGGGTGGCAAATAGTTATCTGGGAAAGCAGACAAACACTTCACTGTGTGCCAGTATACAACGTGCAAAGTCAAATGTTGTTTTTTTACCTCTTGGGCAATTACACAGTTACACAAACATTTGAGTTCTGCCAATGATAAAATTAAAGTCTGGTTTGATGGCCAGTAAAAGTATCTCCACTATATTAAATCAAAACAAAACAGGGAATCGGTTGCTTTTCATCACAGGTTGCAATATCACCTAAAACCATTTGTTTTCTTCGCTTTGTGGCATTTATGAGGTGACTTTGAGTCTTGGACAGACATTCTACAGTTGCAGTGGACAATCTAAACTGCTATCCAATGTCAGTGAGAATGGCACTTAATATTCCCTAACAGTTCATTACATTTCTGTCAATCTTCATTCTTTTCCCATTCTGAGCCTAGCTATCAAGGTCACTGTGTTCGGCTCATTCAGTGCAATGTTGCTGGCAGTGCACACTGCACATGTCCTCTGATCACACCCGGCCCGTGCATTAGGCAGAGAGTCACATGACCATCAAAGGTGGCACTGGGACCTGCAGTGGCTGACACTGATGACACTTAATGGTGAAACCCATCGTTGTAAATATTCTTGTTACAAAAAAAATGTATCCTCTCATTTACTGGATATGTATTACGTACTCTACATCCCTCAGTCATTTCCAAAGCACCAGAAGACACTAATTCTGAAACATGACCATCAAATCAAACTATACAAAGTGACTAGCATAATAGAGAGCCCTGTTTAATGTGATCCAATGCAATAGAAAATAATGATGCTCAGTTTCAAACCCTGTGCAAGAGAGAAGCTGGCTCAAATCCATGGTATGTTTAAAGGCAGTATTTTATTGAAGTGGTATTGCACTGCACTAAAGTACTGGAGAAATAACCACATTTACTCAAGCAACTATGAGATATTTATACTTTATTTGATGCCTCTTTATGCTCCTAATCCATTACATTTGAGAGAGAAATATTATTCATTTTATTCCATTACCTATAATTAGTAGTTACTGTGAAGATTAGGATTTTACAAACCAATCAACCCAACAGTATTCAGTAAATTTATTAAAATGAGCTCAATATCAGCCGGTTAACACTAATAAAATTCTTATTTTTATGTATCAGTAATAATAATCCAGTAATGGCATGTATACTAGCAAGACACCTTACCTTAACAACCATATTACTGTTTTTAAATTTTTATATACGTTTATTTAGTAAAACTAGGGCTGGGTACGTTAACGCGTTATTATCGTGTTAACGCATTTATTAATTAACGCCAACAATTATTTTATGGTGCGTTAACATAGTTTTATTTTTTTATTATTATTATTTTGAAAGTCCGTTGCTCACTGGCTCTGAATACACATATGTTGTGCCCTTAAAAATGGGAAAAGTAACGGGAGAAGGTTGAAGAAGCACACACACGCAGCTCTCGCCTTCACTCGTCTGTATTGAATCACCTTTTTTACAGTGTATACAAAAAAAACGTAAACTTCAACATTCATGCACTCCGATTCAGGACACAGTCACAAGTATCTTCTTAAAGCATTCTAAATGATCTTTTTAACTAAATTACCATATGAAATGTGAATTGTTTTAACCAAAGTTATCAAATGGCACCTTAAAGAGGAGGCATTATGCTTTTTGGCTTTTTCCCTCTCCTTTATTGAGTTATATATCTTTTTTGTGCATGTAATAGGTTTGCAATGGAAAATGGAGCAGGACCGAGTAGATATTGCATATATTATATATGCATATATAATATGCAGATATTGATTTGCGCTATGGTAGCATTTTTTCGGCAAGGCAGCATAGATCGTCAGAACACCGGCAACAGTTCAACGTTTAGTGCTAATGGTAAGATGCGGAACAATGATGTTGTGTGGTTGTGGACTTGAGTAAGTTATACCATCTGCTAGGTTATGGTCGCAGTCTGAAGCAGCTTTGATTTGGATCACACTACCTTGTTTCTTATGACCCTCCCTTCTCTGCTTCTAATTGGCTAGTAGTCCTTACCTGGGAACTGCGCATGTGCAACTGTCAACAAAAATTTTGTAAGTAAGATGCATCACTCTGTAGCTCAAGAGAGGGGTGAAAAGGAGGAGCTGCAGCAATGTGCAGTATGAGAAAAATATGGTGTTTTTTGAAAATTAAACCATGGAAACCTGTTCTGGTACAACCCCTAATTAAGATTTTGAACCTGAAAATGAGCATAATACCACCTCTTTAATACTCCTTTTTAACTGAGTTCTCACATAACACTAAAATTAATTGTACTTTTAACATTATTCATTGTCTCTGCATGATATGAACTCACCCTTAAAGTGATGAATATACAAAAAACCTTACAGCAAAAATATGTGGGTGTAACAGTAGCTAGCTTAAACACCAACAATAGTAAAAAAAAAAGTAAACGCTTGGACATGGCGGGACTCGACATTACGGAGCCATGAGGTCTCCGGCTGCTAGCAGACACATTGTCTCAGTTAGCTCCAAACTTTAAACAACATACACGTCTCTCAAAAACATCTCTTTAACTCATATATCACCACAGTAATGTAACCAAGTGTCCTTTCAACAGGTGTTTAGGTTTACAGTGCTATGTGAGTAGCAAATACTTTAAAAAGGGGAAAAGTAACGGGAGAAGGTTAAAGAAGCACACACATACAGCTCTTGCCTTCACTCGTCTGTATTGAATGAGGAAGAGAAGCGCGATCCCCCCTACTGGAGCCCCGAGGCATTACCAACACATCGACGAGCAATTAACCCACACAGACAAGGATCGGCATTATCTGCATTCCACTTCTTAATATTATTCCCTGTATAGTTTCAAACAGACACCAACTTCATATAAACTATTATAAACATTAGCTATTATAAAAGAAATGAAATTACATGTCCCAAAAATGAAATACTGTAGTACTGGAATAAACTTCAAAATGAGATTAACTTTTCAAATAGATTACTTGGTATCAAAATAAGTTATGAACTATACTTTCATATACCACTTGTCACAGCAAATCAACCACCCAAACAGCAGTGGAGGAAGGCTTCGGCAGACTACACTAGATGCAGAGTGTGGGAGTAGATAAACAAAAGCAGGACAAGCGATCAAATGCCATAGCGAAGTGGATAGCTACACACTGCATGCTGATTAGTTTTAGGGAAGATGTCGGTCTTAGAACGTTCTTAAAATCAAAACGTAGTCACCTGGGCTCCGAGGGGTTGCTCTGCTCTTCTCAGGTGAACAGGAGACAAGAGCTACGCGAGTAAACAGCAGGCAGTATATGGAGAGTAACCATGGCAACGGCTTCTGTGCGCTAAACAGCTGTAGCCTATTTAACTTAAGTTAAAATTATGTCTGGTTTTTGATCAGCCCAGAAGGACTCATGTCACTCCATTACTGTGTGACCTCCACTGGCTCCCGTGGCCTCCAGACTCAGATTCAAGTCACTAATGCTTGCATACAGAGTGACTACTGGGTTGAACCCATCTACCTAAGCTCCATAATACAAGTTTACGTTCCTTCTCGGCCACTACGCTCTTCCAGTGAACGCCACCTGGCTCTGCCATCCCTTCACACAAAGCAATCCCAGTCCAGGCTGTTCTCATCTGTGACACCGCAATGGTGGAACAAGCTACCACACACCATCAGAGCAGGGGTGTCCCTCTCTAACTTCAAGAAGCTCTTGAAAACTCATCTCTTCCGAGAACACTTCCTCTATATACACCTCTAACTCCTAACCTCTAACATGCACTTCCTGTGCTCTTCTTTTCTATCCCCTTACAATTATCTTGTATTGATTGCACTTTTTTTGTTAACTCTCACTTCTTTCCCTAGGTATTTACCCCATTGATGCGATATGTGCTATTAGCTCTCACAGGTATTTATTGCTGCTCTTACCAGTATGTATTGTCAATTGGAGATCTCATGCTGTATTTGATGCTTTGTTGATGCTTGTATGTTGTTTTGATAAAAGCGTCTGCCAAATGAGTAATGTATATGTACAGGCTACATAACTTTACCTGATAGGCATAAATCTAGTTTTCTCTGCCATGCGAATTCCCTACTGTTGGTGTCCTATTTAGTAAAAGTAATAGATTCTGGAAACTCACAAACAGCGAGGATCAGTCTCTCTTCCAGTGATTTGTACTGCGCGTGGTGTACAAAAAGTCAAGACAATTCAACTTCGGCAGCGGGTGGGCGTGTGCGTGAGGTGAACACCACCGCAGCACTTCACCTCACTCGACAGGGACACTTGCTACCGAACATACTGTCCGACTGTTTCTGCTGCTCCCTGATAAAAGAAAATGTTCTGCTGATACCTGTTCAGAAAAAAAAGATTGTTAA
>NW_024043027.1:0-17239 GCF_014851395.1 Micropterus salmoides | reverse complement strand
TTCTACCTTCACCCTATTAGCAGCACATGTTGACACAATTTGCTCTTTGGATTTTGTAGCTGACTCATAGCTTACATATTGTTTATTAAAATTTTGTATGTTTGATTATTTCATTGATCCAGAATCTATGAATTTTTGATGCAGCTGCTCATTGGTTGTACTTAGGATTCGACCAGATGAAAAAAGATAATGTAAGACTAAAGATTACATGTAAGACTTATTCATAAAAATAATCTAACCCCAGTCATTTTTCCAATCTATTTTGGAATCAGTTTTGATTTGTTCACCTTTGTGTTATTATCACCAACCTTTTGTCTGAAATCAGTTCAAATGAGCATTAGGCTCTGGCAGAGGTTGAGATTCAAATTGCCACCCAATCAGCCTAATGGAGTATGTGCACCTACGTTCCTGCTGCTTTTTGACAGCTTTCCATTTAGAGCTTGTGTTTTAGTGAGAGGTCTGTGAAATGTAAATGTTTGTCTGATCCCTGGCAGTTATATCATGCTCATCTTGATACACTAAAGCAGGACAAACTATATCTGCCGAGTGTGATGTAACATCAAAATGGCTGCTACGTGAATATGGTCCATAGCAACTGAACTGAATTTATGCTGAAGCCTTTCCATGATGCTTGAAAGTAAACTTATTGTGTTCCTGTACATACTGCACTCGAAATAACATCTTGTTTAAAAGATAAACTCTTTTGTTTCCATTATAAGGACTCTAGGCTATACTGCAATTTCCTTTGCTCCCACTGGCATGACTTTCCTTGACATTAGACAGGCGATGACGGTATCATACAAGTTTAAAATAAACTTGCAAGCAAAAGCTCTAGCTACGTGTTGTTGAATCCTGAGCATATAAGTGTAGACAGAAATAGACAGCCACCCACATATCATTAGGGAGATGGAGGGAGAGGGAGAGAAAAGACTCACTCTGACAGAGTAGGAAAATGTGGGCTGAGGCAAATATGTCGGTCCTCACGTGTTTTTGTAGCATTCAGATTTAACAGCACAAACTGTATTTTCTAAACCTTAAGAGTTTACCTTGACTTGCATGTATTCCTAGATTAAGCGGTGCTTAATTTCCACTGAGAACAAGATAATGATTCAATTTCCCATGACTTCAAGTGTGTGGGTTATTTCACCATATTTCTCTTGTGCTCTAATGGAAGTAATGGTGTAGAAGGATTCCGCCCTCTTGTGGGCTTCTGGGAGAAAAGAAAATATTGATTATATTTGTATATAATAATTCAATATTTGGTGTGACCACCCTTTGCCTTCGAAACAGCATTAATCCTTCTAGGTACCCTTGCACATAGTTTTTGAAGGGGAACTCAGCAGGTTGGCCTAAACATCTTGGAGATCTGTGGATTTAGGCAGCCTCAGTAGTTTCTCTCCTAATATCTAATCCCAGACAGACTTGATGATGTTGAGATCAGGGCTCTGTGAGGGCCATACCATCACTTCCAGGTGTTACTGCACGATGAATAAGTATCTACCTGTATTTCTCAGCATTGAGGAGACCATTAACTTTGACCAAATCCCCAACTCTGTTTGATGAAATGCCTCTTCAAACTTGCAGGAACCTCCACCAAGCTTCACTGTTACCTGCAGACATTCTTGAACCGCTCTCTAGCCCTTCAGTGGAAAACAGCCAGATATTTCAAATTTAGATTTTTCAAATCAGTCCAGAGCACCAGCTTCAATTTTTCTGCACCCCAGTTCCTGTTCTATACTATTTGAGTTTCTTGGCCTTGTTTCCATGTTGGAGGTCTGGCTTTTTGGCCGCAAGTCTTCCATGAAGGCCACTTCTGACCAGACTTCTCAGGCCAGTAGATGGGTGAACTGTGGTCCCACTGTTACCTGGAAGTTCTGACCTGATGGCACTGCTGGACATCTTCCGATTGCGAAGGGAAGTAAGCATGATGTGTCTTTCATCTGCTAGATCAAGTTTCTTTGGCTGACCACTGTGTCTACGGTCTTCGACCCCATTTCTTTGTGCTTCTTCAAAAGAGCTTGGACAGCACATCTGGAAACCCCTGTCTGCCTTAAAATTTCTGCCTGGGAGAGACCTTGCTTATGCAGTATATATAGTTACCTTGTGTCTTGTTGCTGTGTTCAGGCTTTTGACAGTAACCTGTCTAAAGCAACCTCAACATGTTAGCTGAGTTTGGCTTGAGTTTGTCCTATCCTCAACCAACTGTATTCCTGGGATCTATTTTTGCTTTAATTGAGGTAACAAATGGACAATGCAAGTTAACTCATATTGACAACTGCTGTTATTTCCTAAATAATGCTAATTAATTAATTCATCCATTCATCTATCTCTGCTTGGCTCCATCCTTTCCCTGTTCCTTGACCCTTCTGCTTTTAGGAAGCTGTTGAATGTGAAGATCATCGATGACGAGGAGTACGAGAAGAACAAGACTTTCACGATTGTGTTGGAGGAGCCCATCCTGCTGGAGGTGGGACAGAGACACGGTGAGCTGAAGACTGAGTGATTTTCCTCATTATTTTATGGCTTAAAATACATTTTACTTTGCATCCACTCTCCTTTGTGGAAAGTGGATGCAAAGTAATCCTATGTGGCATCTGAATTCTTGAGCTAGAGCAGTTTATGTCCATTGACACAAATATCTCTCTGGGGCTAAGGTGTGAACTCTTTAGTGTTTTTGGTGCATGTCATTGCCATGTTTTGTGCTAGAGGTTTAAAGTTGGGGTAGGCAATGCTGGAGACAGCTAGATTTTGAAAGTATCCAACCAAAGAAATCCCACTCCTTCTATTCAGGCCTCCCTCCAAAACCTCTCCATCCAAAATACATTTTTATGCACAATACATGCACGGGCAGAGTGCAAGCAGGTAGAGAGAGAATTTCAGCAAATATAACAAAAATTACTTCCAAAATAAGTTGCCTTTCCTAGCTTTAAGTGTTGTACATTAAAAGAGCTTGAGCTTAGTTAGATCATAGTCAGGGTTAAAAGGGCTAAAGGAGTTATTTATAATTTGTTTATTTGTCCACATACAGTTGAACATTAATTATATTTTTAAAAATGTACCGCATTGACTTTTGCAACATTGCAAAAGCAAACAGAAACATAATTGGTTTCAGATTGGTGCATGATGGGCATGTTTGCAGCTTTTCATGCCCATACCCACCACAGGATCTCACAATAAGTAAGTCAACATTGTCACAGAAAATCAAACTTGCTTGGATCATACAGCACTTGCTGAACGCATACACATAAAAAGATTAGAAATGATCAAAAACTAAAACACACAGTATATAAAGATTTGCCTGTTTTTATAAAACTACCTGAACTCAATCAGGCAGTACTTACTTATAGCTGATAACACTGAATTGACCGTTCTCAGCTAACGTTTTAACATGAATCCTAATGACCCTTAATATAATTAATTCTCACACAAACAGTACGATTGTAACACTGGGTTTCATTATAAATGAATAGTTTACACACCTGTCCGTCTGCCGCAGGAGACACCAACGATAACAAGACAGTGGTGGGACCGGAGGACGTGTCAAAGATGGGCTGCCCCTGTCTGGGCGAGCACACTAAACTAGAGGTGGTCATTGAGGAGTCCTATGAATTCAAGGTAAGTCAAAATAGCTTTAGCCTCAGAGCCAACTCACCTGTCACACTGATGTTTGCATGTTTTTGAACTTCTTGGAAGCTGATATGGGCTAATGAATGCCAATATTCTACTTGTTTTTCCAACATTTACCTGCTCTCTTCCTGCTGAATATCCATCACGGCTGTTCTTTGGACTTAAGAGAGGCTATTACAAAAAAAGAACATGTTAGGTTCTTCAGTCAGTGACATTGACTAGACACTGCATTAAATCTGGAGTTGGTCCCCAGGCGCTGTACAGCGACTGCCCACTGCTCCCTTCAGGGATGGGTTTAATGCAAGAATACCTTTTTAGTTTCAAATCCTTAAACTTTTTTACAGAAACAATGAGAGCATGTAAACAAACCAAACAACATGATATTTAAGATTATTCTGTTTTAATTATCTGCAGTGAGGACTCAAAGTTCAACCTGACCTCATTCATTTAATTTGTTCATTTGCTGTAGCTTAGTTAGAGCAGGGAGATAGTGACAAAATGAAACACTGATATTTTTGACTCTCACACCAACATCAGTTATGTCACAATATCAAATACGTTCAGAAAATAATAATCAAATAATTTAACCCAAATGCATCCTGATTTTATATTGCACTGACATAAAGTTGGAGGTTTTGGGTGTCTTGAGAAAGACACGTTTAAAAATGAAATGCTCAAAATCAATGCAGCAGACTTTAAAAAGCTCCTGTCAGAGCCACAGTAATCCTCTTTTAAAAGTAAACTAATCTTCATGTGTAAAATTCAGGCTGTGTGTCCCTTTAAACCAAATTTAAGATGTCACATGATATTGCACTTTGGGCTCCGGTTGTGCTGATAATTGCAGCTCTATTTTCTGCACTGGTGTAAAGCAGCTTTATGCTGGCAATGTGCCTTTTTCCTGAGGGATAGTGGGGTTTTGTGCTTCCCTGCATCTGTTTTGGTGAGTCACTGTGTACCACAGTGGGAGGAATGACACGGTTAATTGCACTTTAATTCACCACATCGGTGTCCTTAGTCTCATATGACAGTGTTAAGATTGTATTGATACTGTATATCTCGTTGGCTGACACCAACTTGTCCCTTATCTTTGCTTTCCTTGTCTTTGTGGCCATCTGCAGAGCACAGTGGACAAGCTGATCAAGAAGACGAACCTGGCTCTGGTGGTGGGGAGCAGCAGCTGGAGAGAGCAGTTTGTTAGCGCTGTCACTGTCAGCGCAGGTGAGTCGCGGCGTCCTGAAATGTCTCATCTGTTCATCCCACTGAAACCGGACCTGTGGAAGATTGAGGCTGCAGGCAGGATCCGGCCCACCAGCTGCTTCTCACCAGCCTCACTGTTGTGCTGGGGTTTATTTTATTTTTTGAGAGACTTACGTAATAAAATCCAAAATGCTCCAGTTTGGCATTGGCTTAAAATTTTAAAAAGTAAAAATAATAATAAAAAAATAATTTAACAGATTATTAATGAAAGAGCTTACAAAACAAAGCCTGTTTTAATATATTTTGACAAGTCTGTGCTTATTTGCTGCTTCCTTCTAATCCAGACATTTCATTAAAAATGCATGATGTGGTGAATTCCTCATGTGGCTCATAAAAACTAAACTTACCAGCTCTGCTTGGACAATTAATGGCTCTGAAGAATTCACGTAGATGTACATGCTATGGTGTACCTTTTTTATTTTATCCTTTCAAAAGCCATTCACTTGGCTTTTGAACCTTTTAGGTCTGTACTAGTGTGCACAAGTACGCATTTGGGCTAAAAGCTGATTTAGACACCAGGGATGTGTCATTTTGTTAATACACTCTCTTTTCTCTCTTTCTCTCTCTGGTTGAGGTCACTCAGATTTTCATGCAGAGAGTGTATGTATAAATAGAAAGTACACTTCCTGCCTATATTGAGTCATAGCTGTATTTACAAAATTGAATGTTTAATGAAAAGGTTATCTTCCACACATCTGTCAAATGGCTTAAACGTAGTAGGGGATTGTCTAGTCTCAGCTGGATTTTGCTGTCAGATAAGTTAAGTTTGATTAGAGCTGGAACTATTTACTGCTTCACCATCCACATTAAATGTGATGTCACAGCTGGATAAAATAATACTTAGCATCTAATTCTCCCAAACAACAAAGATCTGATTCAGGTTTTATATTGTGGGATATGGTCTTCAGATAACCTGCCAACAGAGACGGCAGAAGCAGCAAGTGGTTGTATGTATTTTGCAAGGCTTAATGCAACTCTTCTGTCTTCGCCAGGTGATGATGATGAGGAAAGAGAGCGGAGAGGAGCGCTTGCCATCTTGCTTTGATTACATTATGCACTTCCTGACAGTTTTCTGGAAAGTCCTCTTCGCTTTCGTCCCACCCACTGAGTACTGGAACGGCTGGGCCTGCTTCTTCGTGTCCATTTCCCTCATTGGCGTTCTGACAGCTGTAACCGGGGACTTGGCCTCTCATTTCGGCTGCACCGTCGGTCTCAAAGACTCGGTCACTGCTGTGGTGTTCGTGGCCCTCGGCACCTCTGTTCCAGGTGGGCGTCTGCGGTGTCTGTCAGCTCATACAGTGAACTTGACCTGGGTCTCCTCTGGGCTTTGCCAATGCAGTAGAAACAGCTGCTTGGGGGACTTGTGTAACCTCTTCCTCTGCCTGTGCTGTCAAAGTAATTCTCTCCAGAGCTCTTTGCCTGGAGCATTAACAAGCTGTAAACTACGAAAAACACATTTTCACTTGTTATTCTCTCTGTGCTGCCTAATTGTATTCCCATTTCATTATGTGCTACACACAACGACAGAAAGGCACAAATGCGAGTGTGAAAATTAGGTTTTGACAGGTTTTAGTTCAGCAAGCCCCACACACTCCTTCAAGTTGGCAGACGGGTTATGCTAGAAATCACCAAAACATCAGCAAGTTACAAAATCCACAGGTAGTGGTCATATTAGCCTAGGTTATCAGTTCATTTTGGTGAGCAGAGACAGGGTTTCAGAGATATTATGTTCTTTATACATTTTTGTGATTTACTAATGCATATTTGTGCCTTAGATAGTGACCGTGTGGTTCCCCGACTGGCTTTATAGGATATGCTTATTGAATATTTTTGTTGTTTAATGGGGAAATGTTGCTCAAAAATAAATGCTGTACATGGTAAGGTGAGGTCTCCATGAGGTACTAATTGGTACCACTTTCTAAAAAGGTATCCTTTGTTAAATTTTAAAAGTGGTAACTAATGGCTTTTTTAATGATTAACAAATCACTTATTTTATAGATCAGTCAGAGTGCAACATTTGATTGGCCGTGTCTCATGTTTTTATCTTATCTTACTTCTACAAGATCTTTGTTGGGAGTTGCACATGCGCAGTTCCTAGGACTACTAGCCAATCAGAAGCAGAGTAGGGCGGGTCCTGAAAAGACGGTAAACAGGCTTTGGTTCACCTGTATATGTTCCCCTTACCAGCTTAGCAACATGGACTGGAGCGAGAGTTTCAGAGTGGTTATTAATTTGTAACAAATGTATCTTTCAAGGGAGAGGAGAGGAGTGTGCTGCAGCTCAGTGCTCACCGGTGTTTTTAAGGGCGTGTCGGACTAGCCGCTAGGCGAGCATTATGACGAATGTTTTCTTGTGACATCACATGGAAGCAGAATAAAGCTGATGATACACGGAGCAACTTTTAGAGCAGTGGTGCTGGGCAATGTTGCTGTCAATGGTAATGAGTAAAGATTACAACCGTAATCCCCTTCTCCCGCCACTCCGCCACCCTCCCTGCACCGCTACTATCCGTTCAAAACACCACCAACAAGATTACCCAGCAACATTGCTCAAAAAGTTGCCCCGTGTATCATCAGCTTAAAAGGCTGGACTACAAACGAGCTGTTTTCAGGCAGTTCAGAGCAGTGTTTTCTGTGGGAGATGGGAACTCCCTTTGGGCTTTTTCACTTTGCAAACCTATTACATGCACAAAAAAGGTATATAATAAAGGAGAGGGAAAAAGCCAAAAAGCAGAATATGACCTCTTTAAATTGTCTGACACCCTTTGTGCCCCAGAGTGAAATTTTATATTGTATTCATGGGTTTTAAGGGAGGGAAGGAAGAGAATTCTGCCAGTCACAGTTTTTGCACACTACTGATCTCAGTAGCTGGTTTGCACAAATTCACAAATTTCTTTATGTCTTTCTTTGTGCTTAATTAATACCTCTTTATCTTTTAAAGATACATTTGCAAGTAAAGTGGCTGCCATCCAGGACCAATACGCTGACGCCTCCATTGGCAACGTGACAGGCAGCAACGCAGTGAATGTGTTCCTGGGCATTGGGGTGGCGTGGACTATCGCGTCCGTTTACTGGCACACCAAAGGCATGGCCTTCAGGGTGAACCCAGGATCTCTGGCCTTTTCCGTCACCCTGTTCACCGTCATGGCGCTGGGTGTGTGCTGGTGCTGCTCTACCGCCGGCGTCCCAGCGTGTCAGGCGGAGAGCTCGGGGGCCCACGGACACCCAAGCTCCTCACCTTCTTCTTGTTCCTTTCCCTCTGGTTCATCTACATCCTGTTGTCCTCCCTGGAGGCGTACTGCTATGTGCCTGGCTTCTGAGATACAGGGAAACCCACAGACACGGCTCCTCTCCTTGTTTTTATAGTCTACTGAATGTGTTTTCTCTCTGTTTTTGTCTATTTTCACAACGGTTTATAACTATTTGTATCATTAGTTATTAGTTATACTGCACAATATCTTACTGACTTTGAATCTTTGGACTTTGGAACTTTGCTACCACCCACTATGCTGTGAAGTTTAGCTTTAGCCACTGAATTTAAACCTCTTCTCAAATTTTCTTCCTTTTTTGAAACACTATGTTCCACTGGACATTTATCTAATAATTGCTTTCAGCATAAAATTACATCAAACCTTCTGTCACGTGACACGTAAAACTTCTGGCATCATGTCCTCTCTCTGTGTGGACAATTATTTGAGTTTTTAAGTGTTAAGAAAGCACAAGATTAAAGCATTCAGAGGATTCTTTGTATTTTGAAGGGTATTGTAAAATGGAAAATTAAAGACGGTGCATGGGACGACTTGGAATTTACATACAAGGAAAGACATAAACTGAGGCTGAGGAAGTGACCCGTAAAAACATATTTGTGTGTTGATATTTATTACTCAATCTATACATTAATTATTCATTGTATATCATGTATAAGATGAACATTGTGCGTGGGAGTTTTGTGAAAGAGTAGGTGTGTTTATTTTTGCACGTAATGAGATTCAGAGTTTCTTGGTAATCTTTTTTAAAGTACTGTATGTAATATTTTTGACAAGGCTGTTGATGTGTTGATGTTTTCCTGTACATGTGAATAACAGCTCTGTCATGATCTTTTCACTGCCTGGTCCTCTTCCCCACAAAGCTTTCTCAGTCAGTATCACATTCTCCATAACCAGGGTTAAAACAATCTTTTTAATACATAAGTCATTCTGCAGCAGAGTGCTTGCTTGTACTATGAACTATAAATTCTTTGAGCACATTTATGACTTTTTTGCGTGTGTGTGCTCATCTGCTCTTCAGCACAATTTGGCGAAAGGCATGGCACTTTAACTGACTCCACGAAAGATACGGGAGTCTGAGTGTGGATACGAGAAGGACCAGTTTTTCCTATCTGTCATGCTGACACTGTGAACGTTCTTCTTCAACATCACTTTTGTAAAAAGCGTAGGAGAGCGAAGAGCCACTTTTCAGATGACTGTAGGAAGAGTTATTAGGTCCTAATGACAGCACAATCACCCAACAGGTCCATCATTCGGGATAAAAATGTGCTATATGAGAAGACATCTACAGTTTTTCCTGAGTGTCTCCTTGTGTCGCACAGCAGTTGATACTGAAGTTTTTTTTAAATTTAATCTAGAATCTGTAGAGCCATATTTATTGTAACAGTATTACAGTAGAGGTATTTATATGATCAATTTTAGTTTTATTGATATGCACGTTTATTGTGTAAAAAGTGGAAATAAATGTTGCTGATTTATGATGCCATAAGATGCCTCATTGTCTTAATTCCACATTTCAAGAGAAAAAAACAGTGAACGCTCTCTTTTTGACGGGGGATCTTTCTATATGTGTCTAAGAACCAAAGCACATGGTTACCGTAATGTTACCTTATTTAGATTTAGGATTTATCAGAACATTAACTCTTTCATTCAAGCGAGTTATTACAAAGCCAGATCGGTGGTTGTCTGGAAAAGTGGACAAAAATTGTAACATTAATAAATGACAAAACAGGATTTCAATATAATGCAACCCAGGTGCAACAAACTACAGCCTTATCAATCACCACAGTCAAAACAAGAGGGGTTCCCAGCCTAGGAGTCAAGGCCTCTCTAAAGGGTCACAAGATAAGTCTGTGGGTCATGAGATGATTAATCAGGGTTGGAAAGAATAAAAACACAAAGTTCCATTTTTTTTCACTTTTATTTCTTTTGCTGTTTTAATGACATTTTTTAAATAATTTTACCACTTTGGGCTTTGAACTTTTATTTAAATGAAAACATCTGAGAAGTTTAAAGGGAACATCACTATGGTGTTTTTCGGACACTAAAGATAATTACTTTAGTAATAACATCATCATAGTATTACTATAGGAATGTTCTAGTGTGTTCAAAACCACTGAAACACTATAAAATAACTATAGTAATACTAAAATAATATAGGAATAATAGAAAGTGGGAAGAAGTGGAGAGCCCTGAACTCCTTCAGAGGAAGAGCACCGAGCCACTGGTACAGGTATGTGGATGACACATGGTCAAAATTAAAACCATGGAAGTGCAAGCCTTCACAGAACACATCAACTCTGTGGACAGTAACATCAAGTTTACACGAGAAGATGTCCACAACAACAGTTTGGCCTTCATGGACTGTGCTGTACACATTGAAGAGGACAGGTCCCTGCAGACTGGAGATTACAGGAAACACACACACACAGACCAATACTTACTTTTCGATTCCCACCACCCACTGGAGCATAAGCTAGAGGTCATCAGAACCCTGCACCACAGAGCGGACAACATACCAACAAGTGCCCAAGCCAGAGAGAAGGAACAGAACCATCTGAAGGGGGTAATTACAGCCTGTGGATACCCCAAATGGAACTTTGTGAAAACAGCCACAAGATCCAGGAAGAACAACACCACAGGGAATGAGGAAGAGAAGGTCAACCACAACAACATTGTGATTCCATACGTGTCTGGAGAAACTGGAGGAACTCAGAGAAACTCAGGAGGATTTTCAACAAACACCACATCCCTGTTTTTTTAAATCCAATAACACGCTAAGACAGATACTGGTCCACCCCAAGGACCGCACACAAGAAAAGCAATCTAGTGTATGAGGAATGCACAGACCTGTACATTGGGGAAACTAAACAATCACTACACAAACGCATGACTCAGCAGGGGCCAACTCCTCAGGTCAAGACTGAAACAGTTTATTTACATCTGAAGGATAAAGGACACTCGTTTGAGGATGGATGGTTTGAAAGAAGTGTCAGGTAGGGCTCCATATTAGCCCTTGAAACAGGCCTACCAAATGTTAAACGCTGCCACTTCTATATAGCATAGCATGAAGTCACATAAAATAAAAATACTGAATAGAGGATACTGAGCTTACCATCATTAAAGGCTGCAGTCATAGGAAAATAGAGCTCCAGGTGTGATATGGATTTCATCAAGTTGATGATTGTTTTGCCTGACACTCCACAGCACCAAATTACAGAAAATAATTTGAAAGAGAGAAAAGAGGGTTTTGAAATGAGAAAGGGTATTTTATCACGTTTCCCACTGTAGCTTACACAGTGTCTTGATAATTGTGCCATTTTTATAGCAGGCAGAAAGATGTACTAATTCCAAACACATTAACGGGGGAAATGAACCCCCACTGTGCCAGAAGATTATCATTATTTCTTGTAGGCACACCGTCTCTTTTGTGAACTGTTTGGGCGGTGAGATTACTTTAACTCAAAAACAGTGATTTTCATTTTCAGATTCTTTCTTTCCACACGCTGTCAACTCTCTGGCAGTGTTTGTATTTAAGGTCACTCCTGCTGTATGTGACGAAGGTCTGAGGTCTGAATGCCATTTTGAATAAAAATTCTGGGAGCAGATGAAGCTGTAGAACTTGGATGGATTTCTTTTTCTTTTGCATTCGTCTTAGGAGCTACTAGTGTGCAAGTCAAAATAACAAAACAACACCAAGTTCATAACCATGCAGACATTTAGCCAGAACCAGATTCCTTATAATAAACATTTTCATCATCCTTTTTTTTTTTTGCATAAAACTAAATAAATGAAATTAAAATTCTTGATAATCTCCAGTGAAAGAGTGTTTGTTCTGGCCTGTTCAAATCTAATGGCATTTAATAAAGGCTGGCTAGTTAAATTATTGTTCTGTTTACAATAATCTCTTTGTAAAACCATTCATTTCATCAAGGCTTACATATATTGTATTATTTGTCACCCATATTTCCCAGCTCTACCATTTTGCTGTATTGAGTGGGAAATGAGCCATGGACTTAATATGCATACACATGCTGAGGCTGGATGGGTTTCCTACTTGCTGCCAAGAGCATGCTGGGATATGCTCCAAGCTCCTTAGAAGGAATATGCAGGTAAAGACTTTGGCTGATAAAGAACTGGTAAAAAATATGTAATACTAAGTCCTAAGTCCTAAGTAATCTCCTAAGTCCTCTGTTTTCTCTTTTTGTTTTTCAGGGTAGGGCAGTGGCCTGTGTGACCATTACAAAAAAAACCGTTGACAGTTTTCTGATCTGCCACTTCTATGGTTACACTTTGGTTAGAGCAGGACTAATATTTTGACAACAGATTAAATGACTATGTGTAATGTGAAAGGTGTCACTGGCAGTGATGAACCCATACACAGCTCCCGACAGCTATCCGTAGATAGCCCTGTTGTTTCGGTTTACTCTCTGCACTCTCATCACTATTTTTTCAAGCAGTAGTAGGCAACTGTTTTTACCAAATAAGCCCTGATTAACCCACTGTACGCAGCTGCACAGCACCAAATGAAAGAGTTAGCTAATATCTGGAGAACAGAGTGAAGCATTTAGCTGAAATGCTTCACTCTGAAAGGAGAGTGAATATTGGACTTGTTTTCACCTGGTTAATTTTTCTCTGTGTCAGCTAGATGTGTAAGTAAGCAACTCTTTGCAAACTTTGCTAAGTTCATTTAGCACCACCACAACAATTTTAGAAGGGCATAATGTCAATAGGTGCGTTTGAGATAACGGCGGCTGACTTTCACCGACTTGATAGTCTAACGTGAGCTGCAGGTGACTGCAAGGGCAGGGTATAAAAATGGCGCCATCAGGTCGGACACATTCTACCTGCAGCAGCTTACTATGAGCTGAGATCAATGATGATCTTGCGGCATTTGCAAAGAAAAATACCGCAAGACCAGGCAATAGTGTGGTTCCAACTTGGTGCAGTCGCGGAAAAGCAACTGCAGCAGCCTTGCTCCCATGAGGTTTTAATGTCATGTGACATGGTGACGTTTTGCAGCGCCGGCGAAAGTTGGACACAATTTCTAACCAGCATGCCTTGTTTTGAGTCCTCAAGTCAGCACTGCGCAGCGCGCATTAAGTCAAACACACCTAATGTTACAGTTTGTTGCTCTGCCCCCAAGTGGCCAAAAAATCACTTAACACAAGCTGAAGAATAGGCAAGTAAAAGTACTTTGTTAAAGGAATAGTTTGACATATTTGGAAGCATTCTTATTCTTATATTTCAAATTGTCAAGTTAGGTCACTGGGTTGGGACTATTGTCTGGCTTGTGCTGTGCAAATTCTTTACACATTACTGTCACAGCTGTGATTGGGCCTGCATTTAGGCTAGTGGCTGAAGTGTCTCTGTCTGTCTCCCCTTGTCTGTTGGCAGGGCGGAACAAGTGGACCAATGTGTCAAGAAGTATTAGTATTTGTATACCAAGAGTGTAGACCTGGATTCGGCACACAAAATAGTGTCCTGTTCCGACACCCTTAAGCGATTGCTGCCACACCTATTGATCAACCGTAGACACATTTTCTCACATACAGAGGTTGACCTGTGATTCTTCTGTGTGGAGGCTGTGAGACTCACATGTCAGAAATGACAGTAGAAATGCACAGCTAAAATGTAGCTATAATAGGGGAGAGTGGGTAATGTTTTACCACTGCTCAGTTGTAATTCCTCTAATCATGAGCAAGCTTGGGTGATTTGCATCGGGTGGTCAAATTGCTATCTGCCAAAAGTTTGCTACGTCTTTGTTGAACAACAACAGCATCTATCTACAGCATCATTTAAATAAAGACTCAAAAATTACTCGGTAAAATGGTGATACACAGGTTGTACAATGCAGACTACAGCCAGACAGTCTGAATAGTTGTGGCTCAAAAAGCAGCAGAAAAAAACCCACAAAAGGTATTTGTGAAGGCCACAAGAGATCCCAAATAAACAAAAAGCAAAGCCAGGCTCTGCCTACTGCCTTTCTCAGCAGGCATGACTGTTGACCTTTCGTTAACTGCTAAATTAGTGTGGAACTGGTGGCTCCGTTCTACTTCATGATTTCACACAATGAGAAGATCATTTCTTGGTCAGCATGACATCCATGTCAATCATCTCAGTGGAGGTTTCTGTTCGAGCTAAGAACAGAAATAACATACTGATACAGAAAATGTGTGTGTGTGTGTGTGTGTGTGTGTGTGTGTGTGTGTGTGTGTGTCTTAAGTATTAAGTATTACGTTTTTATATATCATCCTATAGGATATCATCTCTATCATCTTTAAAATGCATCCAGTAAAAAAGCACAACAAATAAAAGTAATTATTTTTAGTTCACAAATGTTTTAATGTTCCTACAAATATTATCAAAATAAATGTATAATTAGTGCTAATGTAATGTAAAGTTTAAAGTTAATGTAAAACTTGTTAATTAATTAGCTAACAGAAAGTTAATATGCTTATTTTGTTGATCAGACCATGTAAGATACCTTACATTACTTTGGTCTCTGATTAATTGCACATTAAATGTGCATTAATCACCTGCTGCAACATTGAAATGCAGCTTACATTGTAATGAGTCAATAGTAATATATATATATATATATATATATATATACATATATATATTCTTAAAGGTGCCACTCCAATTAAGACTTTTGCTTTTGATACTTGAAGCACGTTTTGCTGGTAGAATTTGCGCCCTGTTACTTAAGTATATTTTTGAAAGCAGATGTTTTACTGGTAATGGGATATTATTAAATCAACGATGGTATTATTATTTTTACTATAGAATAGTAAAATAATAATAGAATTGATTTATGTCTTCCTTCACAAATGATTTATCAATCAGCTAGCTTAAACCCACTAATTGCAGCCCTCAGTATTCATAATGAAGACTGACAACTGTTCATGTCTATTGTCACATATTTACTTGCATCTTATAATTTATACAAAAACCATTACATTTCAGTATTGAATAATAACTGTATTGCCAAAATGTTATATCTTTATGAAAAGTACATATTTCTTTTATGTTTTTGCAGTGCGTTATATATTTATATGTATATTATTATATTTAAGTGTGATGTAGGAAGTACTATAAAAATTCATTAAGTCATAGCATATAAAATACTCCATTATCCATTCCAAGTTAAAGTCCTGCATTTAAATGTCACTTGGAAATAATTGAATGTTCAGTGTGTAGTATTTAGCAGTATTGAAAGAAATGCAGTCTAATTTCCATAACTAGGTTTTCAGTGGTGTATAAAGACCTTACATAATGAACCCTTATGTTTTTATTACCTTAGAATGAGACATTTCTATGTACATACACCCCCTTACATGGAAGTCGTCATGTTGCATTGCCATGTTTCTACAGTAGCCCAAACGGACAAATGGCACTGCAGAACGCATTTCGTCACTACATTGAATATTTACAAAGAAGAAAGAAAAAGAAGAAGTAGTAGTAGTGGTAGAAGTAAGAAGAAGAGAAGAGAAATTATGACAAATGGGGGACCACAGACATAGGTGTCATTTACGCTGGGGACGCTGACAACATGTCCCCACCACTTTTTGAAATGTCTGATTTTGTCCCCACCACTTTTTGAAAGTATTTGTTAAAAATGTTCTGAAAAATAGCTTGCACCAAGAAATGTTAACTAATAAATGAAAATGCTTTGAGAGAGGTTTATTTGCTCAATAAGAAAAAATGCTAATCAATTTCAATATGGAAGAACCAAATATGCGTTGTCCAAAAAACAGGTGCCTGCTGATTACTGCATTTTATTCTGTTATATTTTGTATTTCTGGTAGCTGATTTATTTGTTTCTTTTTTATAAACCTGGAGCATACAATGTCTCCAGAATGCAGGAAATTAAGTGTTTAATGCTCAAATCTTTGGGGGGAGGACCCCTGATTTCTGCATTTCATATTTCTTCAAAATAGTGTTAAATCTTTCATCTTGTTTTGCATCATCAGGTTTTGTGACACAAGTGTATCATCATTTCCCTAATCAGAGCCTTTATGTCCACACCTCTTTCAACACAAAGTGATGCCTTGACCACACATATTATTTAGCACAAGAACCGACAGAGCTGTCAGCCACAGTAGCTTCTCCTGCTTTCAAAGGAAGGGTCGAGAGGTGAGTGAGTCATTGGTTGCAATTCACAACTCTCACAACTAGAAGCCACTAAAACTTACACAATGAACCTTTAATGGCAAAATGTACTTAAAGTTTCAAAGTAATCATGCAGAAAAATGCTATTAGCCTACATATACATTATTAAATACATTTATACAATTCATAAGAGCCCTTAAATCATGTATACAATCTCAGTCTTTAAAGTCTCTAACTACATCTGTTAAATAGGCTAAATACAGTGTAATGTAAGTACAATATTCTCTTAAGAGTAGCACAAAATGGAAATACTGAAGCAAAGACAGCAAAACCTGAGTAAATATACGTAGTTTCATTCTTCCACTGGTAATCCTGAGCTAATCTTTCAATTTATTTTATTTTTAAAGGCTGTCGGTCCAGCATCACCCCCTTCCTCTTCCTCTTCCTCCACTAGCCCGCACGTGCTGCGTGCTCGCCCCAGAGCCCTTCATCCCGTGTGTTTCGCCATTGGTCTAGGATGATGTCATCCACAGTAGAGACAATAGAACCCACTCCCCGTCAGTGTCTCCTCACACACGCATCGCAGCTCAGAGTGACACACGCTCAGACGTGACGCCAGCTGAGTTAGCCAAGTACTACTCATAACATGTATTTATGTATCTGTTTATTAGTAAGTCCGGCAGAGCTGTGCGTCTTCTAGTCAAACCAGGTCTGGGGTTTTTTCTTTTTAATGTATTTTTATTTTGAAATCCATGAACAAACGAGCAGGCAGGGAAGGTGTTACACATCTGGATCATACCAACGCATCGGGTCGTGATGCTCGGCCAGCACAGATATGAGGATTTCTCATTCCGCTGCGCATAAATGATGAATAACCACAGGACTGCCACTGTTGATGTAAGTGATGTTTCTTTTTAGTAACGTTACTTATTGTGGCGGTCGGTCCGGTCGGCCTGACGCCTGCGAGTCCCCCAC
>NW_024043026.1:15000-26990 GCF_014851395.1 Micropterus salmoides | reverse complement strand
GGGAAGAGGCGCCGGAAAGATCGAGATGTCATCCGAAGTCGACCCAGGACGTCGGAGAGGAGGAGCCAGTTCCTGGACCTGCAGGAACAAGACAAAAACAAGAGTGTGAACTTTTACACAAGACTTTTGACTCCTGACCTCAGTATTTTTTAACATCATGGTTATGTCTCGAGTGAGTATAAAGGAAATGGTAAAAAATACTCAAGGTAAAAAAGCATAAGGCCTGGACAATAAAATAATAAATTATCGCAAGATATAATTTTTCAAAAACAATATTACAAATGTTCAGTAAATATTCCACAAATGTTTGATTTTATTCACTTAGATCATACATGAATTAGGACTTTTTATTAAGATATTTTTTGTTGAGGAAAAAAGACTGAAAGAGTAATGAGTTTAAACCGCAAGTAACCATCAGGTTTCTTTGACTTTCACTCTGGAGCAAAAATCAGCCTTTAAACTCGAAAGAAATAACGATTTGATACTTATCGTGATAATTATCCGTATCGAAAGATATGAAACTTTTTGATCGTGATAACATATCGTCTAGCCCTACTTTTAAGTAAAAGATCTGAGTACTTCTTCCACTGCTGCACATTTGTGACATTCACTGGCTTTTTAAAAACAATGGTAAAGCAGTGTATAGTAAAATATTTTTCCTCTTCAATCTGGTGTAGAAAAGGCAACGAGACAAAATTGCTTAGAAAATTCCTAAATGGAAATTCATGAACACAATAAACGCCGTCAGACTTCAACAGATGTACAGGGGGGCGTGGCCGGGAGTTCAAGATAACTATGATGTGATAACATTTTTGGCCATATCGTCCAGCACTACACAAGGGCAGACATTTGCAATCTGACAAGCCGTCTTGAGAGTGCTGACCAAGCTAGCTAGTTGTTTTTTTGTACAGATTGTAACCACCTTTAAGGCAAATTTGTCATTTGCGATTTTGGGCTGTATAAATAAAACTGACTTGAGTTGACTTGAACAGCTAAATGGTATCACCCGACACTAATCAGTTGAAATATTCTCCACTGCAGAGGATGATGCTCATCTCAATTGTTCTATCAAACTTTAAATAATAAGAATTATAATTGTTTTGTGGAGAAGTTTTGCACGTCTGTGATGGACAAGTTTTTCAATGTCGGACAAAACAAATGTCAGACCTCTCCAAGGACAAGACAGAATAGGAAATGAGTATTACAGAAGCAGTGCAGATGTGTTATATTATAGATTAAACATTCAATTAAGGCAACATTTTAAATGTGGCTTACATAAATGTCAGAGGGAAGGAAAAGAAGCAAGGCGGAGAAAGAAAGAGACAGTTTCTCTTTTATATATTCTGCTGTTGTAGCCGAAGACAGTCTCGACATCAATGGAGCTGTTATTGATTCACAATGTCTGTCAATGTGTGTGTATGTCAAGGGCAAAGGAAACTTAACACACACACACACACACACACACAGAGCAGTGGACAAGGCCACATGTTGCTTTAAAGCCAGTTGCTGCTGGAATGTTAAACAAGCCAATGAAATGCGTGCGAGTGCGTGCGAGTGTCAGTACCCGGTGGCCTTGTACCCAGGAGGAGCCATTAATACTACATCAGACACGAGAGGGGGAAAAAAATGAGAGCGAGAGAAGAAGAAAAAGAGAGGGGAGGAGAAAAGCGACAGGGGAGGAAGACGAAGTGGAAGCCAATTAGCCGCGTCGCCACGGCGATGCAATCCTCGTTAACGACCTCTCCGTCTGTCCTGCCTTTATCTCTCTCTCTTTCTCTCCATCTCCTCCTCTGAGGATCTTTTTTCTCTCACTCGCACTACCCTTCAGTCGCTCTCTCTCTCTCCCTCCTCCGCTATCCCCTTCTTTCTTTTCTAAGCTGCTTTCCACCACCTTAATTGGAGTGTGTGTGTGAAAAAGTGGGAGATGTGTTAAAACAACACTGAGAAAGACTGTGTGAGGGTGAAAGAGAAAAAAAGAGTGTGAATAGGAAACCTCAAACTGTGTGTGTATGCGGGTGTGGTCTTTGTTAGTTTTCCTTTGGTATGCTTCATTTAGCTGCACTATTTTATTTCAGTTCTCTGTCTTTTTCTTTTAGTGAGAGTGCCTTTAGCCCTAATTTCGTCTAAGTGTGTTAGTGTTAGAGTTAGGCCCTTTTAGCCCTTTTGCCCTCAAATGCAGTAAAAGGTCCTTTAATCCGTCTTCCATTAATTCTGATGAGCCTGATACTAGTTCCTTTACCCCCGACTCACACAGGGAACGCCTGCGCCGCAGCTGATCGCTGCCACTCTTGTCGACACATGTGCTTGTAGGTACCAAATCTGTGCTGCCTGCCGGATCCCTATCTGCACATGCGCAAAAGTGGTCCTGTCTGCCAAAGACGGTTACTACAAATGTGCCTGTTATTAATAATTACTTGTGTTGTTGTCTGTTCTCATCTCAGGGTGTCAAATACTGATGCTTTCAGAAAGGCTGACATAGCGTTATTTGATGCAAAAGGTACCCTTCAGCATCCATATGAGACACCCCCGGCGCATCTGTATGAGACGCCCTGTCTAGACCGGCTAGGTAGCTAGCTACATTAGTATAAAAGGCGTTGACAGTTTCCCAAAGCCCCTAACCCTAACAATCACAGGGGTGTGTGCCTAAACCTAGGTCAGCGATTGTATGCATGTTGACGGGCTAACCCTAGCTGCTAGCACATCGACCATCTATGGTTATTCTTATCACTGGTCGAGGCAGATGGCCGCCCACCCTGAGCCATGGTTCTGCTCGAGGTTTCTGCCTCTTAAAAGGAAGTTTTTCCTTGCCTCTGTCGCCTAGTGCTTGCTCTTGGTGGGAACTGTTGGGCTTCTGTAAATATCATCACAAGAGTACGGTCTAGACCTGCTCTTTTATGAAAAGCGCTGTGAGATAACTGTTGTTGTGATTTGGCGCTATATAAATAAAATTGAATTGAAAATTGAACTCCTTTGTGTTGCTACTTTGTTAGATTGTTGTCATTGTTAGAAATTAAAAATGTTCTGGAGAACAACGTTTTTCATATCTTAAGTATATTCATATTACATCATAGTGAACAGTTTAATCTCCAGTGATTAAAAAACATTTTGCTGTCTTGATTTGAAAGATTTAGTTGGATCGTTTTGAATAGGCACATTTGCGGCAACCGTCTTTGACTGACAGAACCACAGCCGGTACGGATTTGGCGCTGATGGTGCTCACACAAGACAAGCTGCAGCGCATTCCAGAAACGGCTCTCTGTGGAGAAAACGCTATGAGTCTATTTTTGACGGACGCCACGTCAAGCGGCATAGAGCCGATGAACCGGGCAGGCAGTCAGACACAGGAATGGCATAGACAATCCAGTCAATTTTCAAAATAACACACCCTGTGCTGACACCTTATATCAACATTAACACAATTAAAATGGTCAAAAAAAAGAAACTATTTAACTACGTAGCTATTTAAGCACATTTGAAGCACAAAATTCAAGGACAAATTACCAAATCAACTAAATCTGACCAAGTCAGAAAAATCAGGAAGGCAAAACCCTGCGCTCCTGAAACGCTCCTGAAACACTCCTGAAATGCTTCCAGTATGAGTTGAACAACAACAACTCCTAGTTTCCTTAGTCCAAGTTTAATTGGTCCCAGTTCTGTTATGTTTGTCCCTACTTTCTTTTGCCCTAATGTGTTTAGCCTTACTTTAGTCTAGCTCCTCTTGCTTCAGTACGTTTAGCCCAAGTCCTGTTAGTGCTGTAAGTAATGTGTTTACCACAGGATTCTTTAGTCCTAGGTTCTTTACTTCTTGTTCCCTTATATGTAAAATGTTTACGCCTTAGTACCTTAAGCCCAAATTCCAATGGTCTTAGTTCCTTTAGCCCTAATATGTTAAGCCCTAGTTCTGTTATTCCTTGAGTAATAGCAACTGTGTTAAGTGCTAGATCCTTCAGTCCTATTGCCTTGAGTGGTAGTTCATTTTTATTGTCCTACTTCCTTCAGCCCTGGTTCTTCTGGTCCTAGTTTGTTTAGCCATAATTCCTTCATTCTTATTCTTCACAGTTCTGTTACTTCTAATATGTTAGAACTAAGTTCCTGCTTTCTCAAGATCTCTTATTGTTAGCACCAGATCCTTTAGTCTTCCTTCCTTTAGTCCCAATTTGTTTAACCTACTTCATTTAGTCCTACTTTCTTTAAATCCCTAATGGTTAGCACCAGTTCCTTTAGTCCTAGTTTGATTAGCCCTAGTTCCTGAGGTCTGAGGTCCATAAGTCCTAATGTGCAACTCTTTCAGTCCAAGTTTCTTGAGCCCTAATATGTTGACCCCAATTCCTTTAGGGGTAGTTCCTTTTGTCATTGTCACCTTAGTCCCAATGAGCTTACCCCCTACTCTGTTTAGTCCCAGTTATTTAAGCACTACTCCTGTTCACCCCTGGTTCCTTTAATCATGGGTTCTTTAGCTCTACTTTCTTTAATCCTGGTTCCTTTAGTCTTAGTTCCTTGAGCCCGGATATTAATATTCCTGTGTGTTCATGTCTTCTTTGTTCATTTAGTCCTAATTTGATGATCTCATACCCTTTTAGCCCTAGTCCTGTGAAACCATTTTTAAACTCTAGTTACTATAATCATAAGTACTCTTAGCAAAGTTCATTCTTTTCTCATATTTCCTTGAGCTCTAATATTGTTAGTAATAGTCCTTTTAGCCCTACCACTATTAAACTTATTTTAGAACTAGTTTATTTCCTCCCAATCTCTTAGGTACTAGTTTCTTTAGTCCTAACGTCTTCAGTCCTGGTCTGTGACTCCAAACCTAGGAGAAAAACACCTAGATGTTGGGAACTTTAACTCACCCCTGGGACAGTGACACCTGGATGTTATAGCAAGGGAGCAGTGGCCGGTCGGACAGTTCAAACTCAAACACCTCTCTCCTGGCTCGTTGCTCCTCATCCTCGTCCTCCTCTTCACCCTCCTCCTCCTCCTCTGGCCCCGGAGGGTCAGCAAGAATGTTATACACTGCTCCCCCACTGGATGGCTCTGCAAAAACACAGAATAACATTATGGATGAGCGCTGAGTGTCCCTTTAGTCTCGATTAGTTTGGCGCTAGTTTCTTGAGTCCAAATGGGTTTAGTCATAGTCCCTTTAGTCTTCATTGCTTGAGAGGTTGTTCTTTTATCTTAACTGGTTTAGCAGTAGAACCTTTAGGCTTGGTTAGATAAGCGGTAGTTACTTTAGTCCTAATCGGTTGAGCAGTAGTTCTTTTACATGTGGATTTCACCGGGCATGGCTCTACAACATTATGTCTTCGACCCGGTTTTGGCACGTCCTCTGCACGGCTTCGTACCCCACAGGGAGCATTTCAGAATCAGAGCATTTTGACTGCCTGATTTTACTGATTTGTTTGGTTTTTGCTGATTTGGTCATTTGTCCCTGAATAATGGTTAAGTAGGCTACGTTGTTTATTTTTGTGTCTATTTTGTATTTATTTTTTATATACAATCGGGAATCTGCACCGGGTGTTTCATTTTGAAAATGTACTGGATTATCTATCCCGTTTCTGTGTCTGACTTCCTGCCCGGTACGATCTGGTCTGTGCAGCTTGATGCGTCTTCCGTAATAAAAAAGACACGCTGCGTATCGTCCGCAATGCAGAACGGAGGGCTGCTTCTGGGACGCTTCTGAAATGCGTTGCAGTGCGTCTGGTGGAATCACAAGCATTGTGTACAATGATCCATGACGTAGCAGTGCCCGTTGGAATCAAGTCGTTAGTTGTTATCGGTTAAGTGGGAGTTCATCCTATTTTTTCTAGTTGTCGTAGTTTGACATATTTCTTTTCGTTTAACTTTTGTCTTAAGTTGTGGGTTTTCTAGTCCTTGTTCCTTTAATCCTAAATTGTTTATCCTTGCTGAACCTTCCTGTTTATCTCCCCAATGCACTGTTCTGTTTGTGTTTGTGTGTAAACTTACCGCACACGGAGCTGCCGTAAAACTCCCAGCAGATTCCTGGATCGCCCTCTGACCTTCCCTGGAGGTCGGAGAGATAGTCTGCAAACAGCGAGAAAAAGAGAAAGAGAGAAATGCAGAGTTAGTGGATTTTGTGGTCGATCAAAGAGCTGACCAATCAGAGAGGATGAAGGCAGTGAGATGAAAACAATAGAACCACACACACACACACACACACACACACACACAGACGCAGAGTGAAAGACGGGAAGAAGAAGACAAGTGTTTGTGCTCAGACGGTGCCGGCTTGTCGCCGTGGCGCTTGGCGCTGAGTAGACGGATGATGGCAGGAGTGTGTGTTTCTGTGTGTGTGTTTCAGTTTGTGCGCGTATGTGTGTGTGGCGGTAAGCTGTTCTGGGATTCAACAGCCAAGCCTCATTAAACCCCTCTGGAGAGAGAGAGAGCAAGAGAGAGAGAGAGAGAGAGAACAAATACAGGCAGGGAATGATAATCAGACAGGCTTGCAAGCACACACACACAGAAACACACACTTTTCTCCCGTCTATTTCCTTCTTGTTTACACCGATGTTTCTCTCGTTTGCACTAAATTTGTTTCATTCTTTTCCTTTTTTATTTCCTTTTATATATATATATATATATTTGGTTAACATGTTAACCCAAACGTATTTGATTTTAACGGTGGTGCGGTGGTTAGCACTGTCGCCTCACAGCAAGAAGGTCGTGGGTTCAGACCCCGGTTGCCCCGGCCTTTCGGTGTGGAGTTTGCATGTTCTCCTTGTGTCTGCGTGGGTTCTCTCCGGGTGCTCCGGCTTCCTCCCACCGTCCAAAAACATGCAGGCTAGGTTGATTGGTTACCCTAAAAATTGTCCTTAGATGTGAGTGGTTGTTTGTCTATGTGTGGCCCTGCGATGGACTGGCGACCTTTCCAGGGCGTACCCCTTGCGCCCGAAGTCAGCTGGGATTGGCTCCCGTGACCCTGTACACAGGATAAGCGGTTGACGATGGATGAATATCCGTCTATGACACTTGAATGTACTTTTCAGCCATGCTAGCGGCTTGATGAAGAGTTGGTCAGTCGGTCCACCTCTTTGACCCACACTGAAAAATCTTGGATGGATTGTGATAAAATGTGGTTCATGTTCCCCTCAGGATGAGCTGTAATAACTTTCGTGATCCTTTGACTTTTCATCTACCGAATATCAGGTCAACATGTTAATGTGTCCAACACTTTGGTTTATCACCTAATACCTGCAGAACTAATTACATTCCCATCAGCCTCAGCTGTACGTTGTCTTTATACTACTATTGCTAATTAGAAATGTTTTAACAAGAAATATAACAAACTGGTCAAGATTATAGCTGCTGAACATCAGCATATTAGCATTGTTTTGCGAGTTGTTAACATGATGATCTTAGTATTTTGCCAAAACTGTGTCTTTTTAAAAACAATGTTTTTCTACTTCTGTTGTTTTTTTAATAGCGCCACTTCTGACATGTGTTTGCTGCCCCTAGTGGTGATACATGTGTCATTTCAAACTCTGAGTAAGATTAAGAAAACACAACAGCTGTTACCAACAGTAACACTGAAATAGGGGTTTCCTTTTCAAAGATGTTAATTACAAACATGTTATGCACTCATTAAAAAACGAATACTAGCCAGTATATTGGTTTTAGAATCTTTAAACTCCGATATTTACAACTTTTCAGAGATTAGCTGCCACCCTGCCTCGACTCCAACAAATAATAAAAAATGAAAAAACACCACATCATTAACTAATGATTATTTTCATCACTCATTAATCTCTCAATAATTTTGATCTTTCAGCCTATTAAATGTCAGAAAATAATGAAAAAGCCATCCCCTTCAAATGAAATATTCAGTTTACCCAGATATAAAACAGAGGAAAGCTGCAACCATAGAATCAGTGGAGTCATTTTCTATAGACTAATTGTTTTCACACTAATCAAAAAATTTAATTACATTTTAAGCAGAAGGCAGCACTGAAAAGCCACAAGTTACCAGTTACAGAGTTACTGGCGATCTGTGCGTGTTGCAATCAGCAGCAGATAACGAGGAGGCAGCACACACATTTTCTTCCCTCTCCTTCTTACCCTCCAGAAAGGTTTCCATGGCAGCGCTGTGGGTCATGTTGATTGGTCCTCGTCCAGAGTAGGAGGTGAGGGTGGGGTCGGCGCCGCAGGCCAGCAGTAAACGCACGACCTCCACGTGGTCGTTCTCCACTGCGTCGTGCAGAGGTCTGAAACAGAAAACAGTCAAAGGAAATATTAATAAAAGTGTTTCTTCACAGCTCTGCACAGCAGGTCAACCAATTTATTAATGTCTCTGGTGTCAGTTTGTTAGTTGCTTCTCTGTTTTACATCAAAATAAACTGAATCTCTTTGGGTTTTGGACCAGACAAAACAAGACATTTGAATCTCACCTTGAGATTTGAGAAACTGTGATGTAAAATTTTATAAACAAATAATAGGAAATAGTTAAATGCAGCCATGAAACAAACACAAAATAACATAAAAGGATCTAATTGAAAAGTCTTCTGTTAAATGTGTGTGGGTAAAGGTGAGGTCCACCACAAGGTGCTATATTATCAATTGTTTTGCTGTGTCAACATTAAGAAGATTTGTTTATATGCAGATGATACAGTTATCTACATAGTAGTCCCATCTGAATGAAGCTATTACCCACCTCCAGACTGCATTTATAACACTAAAGTTATCAATCATGGAACAATCATGCTCATTTGCATACAATGTTGTACTTTTAAAGTAATTTTATGCAGAAATAGAATATCAGATTCCACCTTAAAGACTCCACCAAATATTCCAGAAATATGACATTACACCTTAATGTCAGCTACGAAGGTAATCACCACCAATAATTAATTAACATAAAAAGAATAGAAGAGCATTTTTAATTGCTGCTTATTTGATGTTGATTTGATATTTTAGTCCTGGACAGCTGTCAGACTCTGAGCCTAGCTGGCATAAACTTGCAACGACTCGTACCTGGTTCCATCCTGAGCGCTGCAGTTGACGTCAGCTCCATGATCCACCAGGTGGCGTACAATCCCCAGCCAGCCACGGGCGCAGGCCTCATGCAGGGCGCAGTACCCAGCGTTGTCTCGATGGTTCACGTCACAGATGCGTCGCTCCAGACAGTACAGCACCACCTCCTGGACACAAGGACACAAGGACACACATGGACACCAATGACATGAGAGCCTTTCAAGTAGGGCTGATGGACGATGCCATCGTCCCATCGGCGATGGCTGACAGACATCATGACGTTGAGCCGGCATCGTGATTGTAAAACCCTGCCCCCCAAGAAAAAAACGTTCAAATTTTCACATTATACCACCCTGTGAAAGCAGATTTTAATGACCACATGTCCAACATTCTTATTATTGTTTTTAAGAATGCTTTGCACCTGCCTTGGAGTTCTCTTCTCCCCACACTCTGACATACCTCAGGTAAACACCCTGGCTTGCCCCACCTCTCTCTGCCCCCCGTCTGCTCCATTTTCTCCATCAGCAGTATGTTTTATAAAGTTGCCTAAAAGACTGAGAACTCTTTTTTCCGTATATTTCCACCCGCGATCCGTTATCACGGCAGCAGGTGAGCCGCACGTTGGCTTATTAATGACATAGCCTATCAAACAACTGAAACCAACATCTGCATCCTGTGTGTTCACCGTTGCTTTACCTGGACCGCGACCAATTTTTTTTAACGAGTGAAGTCTGTACGAGAACACATGCACATAAGACGACTGCTGCCCCCGCGCCCCCGATGACATCGTCCATCCCGATGTTTCATCGCAGACATTGTCTGATGGAAATTTTGTAGACATCGCCCAACCCTACTCCACAGGCAAAATTGTTCACACTTAAGTAGACACCATGCTCACCGTTATGAATAGGGATGGGAATCGATACCTGGTATCCTGTTCCAAAATTTCTTAAAAGTCCAAAATCAATATGGTCCAAGTTCTCATTACTGCTGTCGAAGTAAGTTACCTGCAGGCAGTGAATAACAGCAGAGAGGAGGAGGAAGAAGGACTGACACTAACTGATGTCTGAGTTTTTCATTATTTCTAAACGTCACTCAGTATTGTGATGTTGGATATTGAGTTTACATAGTGACTTTGCTGTTGTAAATGTTGCTGCTCAAGAAACAATATTAAGTTGTATTTAAAATTTTCAATTCTATTCCTGTAGTAAATTTTAAAACAACCAGGCATCTAATATGCACACTTCATTATTTGCTTATTTATTGAAAGTCATATTGTCATCTCAATATATAACAATGTTATCGCACATCGCAGATTTTCCTCATATCATGCAGGCCTACCTTCGCCCCTCGTTTGCATCATTTCTAATTTTGTCTGTTGGTTTCTTGCTAGGATGGCTGAGCATGTAAAATGATCAAAGGCTTGACTACATTTCACTAAAGCCAAAGATAAGGAGGAAGTAAAATGCCATTTTAAGTTATTTTATTTTTAAGGAAGAAAAACACAACGTCAAAGGACATCAGTTAAAGGAGAAATGCAGTAGCTTCGACTGTCCTTGAGTAGAACACCACCAAATCTGCCTGCCATTGGGTCTCGTCTTACAAAATAATAGAAAAGTCTTGATAAAGACTCCGACCGTTAAGCAGTATTTCGGTGTGGAAATACTATAAAGTAGCACTCTCTCACTCTCTCTCCTTCACCCCCAACCGGTTGAGGTAGATGGCCGCCCACCCTGAGCCATGGTTCAGCTTGAGGTTTCTGCCTCTTAAACAAAGTTTTACCTTTCCACTGCCGCCAAGTGCTTGCTTATGGTGGGAACTTTCAACACATCATCATCATTTTGGTGCATCAATAACCAATGCTTTATGACACAGAGAAAAAAACTTATCCATTTGACACAAAAGGTACCCTTCAGCATCCATATGAAACACCACAGTTTGAGCACCAACTGAAACAGAAGAAGAACAAGCAAATTACTGGTAAAAGAGAAGTTCCACCTTAAGAGAAGAAGCCAAAGAGAGGACCCCCCCCCCCCCGCTCTCTCGAAATGATTGCAGCTTGAAAAAAAAATGTGTGTCGTGATGGATGACGGCTTCATTTGCAAACTGAGCTCGTTAGCTTCACCGCTGCACCTCAACAAGAGAGTGAGAGAGAGAGGGAGCAAGCGAGGCAGGGTGACACTTGTGAGCCCTGACAAGAGCTGTCACACTGCACATGAAATATTCAGATTGTGTGTGTGTGTGGTTTTCACAAATGCCTGCACATACACACTCCAAATGATTTTCAGACGTCAACTGAATTTCAATAAAGGGCATCTGTGGAGACTCAGTGCTGTAACTTTAATGCCACAGGTGTGAGTCCAGCTGATGATTCCTGCTGTAAAAAAGCCTTTCCTGAAGGTGGCAGGGAGGTCACAGAGTCATTAAAATGTAAAGGGTTCACCCTCTGGGGAGAAGGACTGATCAAGACATTAGATGTTAATGTGATGGATAGCTGCTGATGTATGTTGAAATCTTCAAAGAGAAATTAGGTAAAAACTTGAGTTCTACTCAGAATTTCTTTTTGTCAAGAGGTAAAATAAGGTTTCTTCTCAAGTAAAATTATGTTTTTTGCCGGGGTAAAATAAGGATTCTTTTCAGGTTAAAACAAAGTTGCTTCTCAGTGTAAAACAAGGTTTCTTCTCAGTGTAAAAAGAGGTTTTCTCACAGGGTAAAATGAGGTTTCTTCTCAGGATAAATGAGGCTTCTCCTCAGGGTAAATGAGGATTCTCCTCAGGGTAAAATGAGGTTTCTCCTCAGGGTGAATTGAGGTTAGTTCTCGGGGTAAAATTAGTTTTTTTCTCTGGGTAACATGAGATTTCTCCTCGGGGTAAAATGAGATTTCTTCTCAGTGTAAAAACAGATTCCCTAACAGGGTAAAATGAGGTTTCTTCTCAGTGTAAAAACAGATTCCCTAACAGGGTAAAATGAGGTTTCTCCTCAGGGTAAAATGAGGTTTCTTCCCCTGG
>NW_024043026.1:0-10000 GCF_014851395.1 Micropterus salmoides | reverse complement strand
TTGACCGGGACTGTTGGTCTCCTGGATATCTTGACCGGGACTCTTGGTCTCCTCTGTATCTTCCCCGGGACGCCAGGTCTTATGGGTATCTTGACCGGGACTCTTGGTCTCTCTGTATCTTGACCGGGACTGTTGGTCTCCTGGGTATCTTGACCGGGACTCTTGGTCTCTGGGTGTCTTGACCGGGACTCTTGGTCTCCTGGGTATCTTGACCGGGACTCTTGGTCTCCTGGGTATCTTGACCGGGACTCTTGGTCCTGGGTATCTTCCCCGGGACTCTAGGTCTTATGGGTATCTTGACCGGGACTTGGTCTCCTGGGTATCTTGACCGGGACTCTTGGTCTCCTGGGTATCTTGACCGGGACTCTTGGTCTCCTGGGTGTCTTGACCGGGACTGTTGGTCTCCTGGGTATCTTGACCGGGACTCTTGGTCTCCTGGGTATCTTGACCGGGACTCTTGGTCTCCTGGGTGTCTTGACCGGGACTCTTGGTCTCCTGGGTATCTTGACCCGGAATAGGTCCCTTTGTTTATTTTGCAATTTTATTGCTTTTTGGCAGTACTGGATTTTTTCCAGGGTCACCATCAGAACAAAGGAAACAGTGATAATGATCATTTTGCTTCTTAATGAAAGAAGGTTCTGGGTTCAGACAGTTTTGGTGAGGCGATGGGTGGATGGTGAGTTTGATGTCAGACCTAAAGATTTTACGTTATAAATTTGGATTAAACTGCTGCAGACTGAGTCAAATGCTCTGCATTGTTTAAATATTAATTATATTTATATTATATATATTATTTAACATTTTAACTGTTTGCTGTAAAACATCAGCAACATCAGAATCAGAGACTCTGAGCTGAATTCTCAGCTGTTTCCGTGTGTTTCCAAGAGCACATGGGAAAACAAACGCTCCTGAATTTCCCCTGAGAGGATGTGCCTTCACGCATCTCCATACCAGAGGAAGAAAACAAGCGAGTCCACGTCTGATCTGCAGATGCGTTTGATTTGAGTCTTGCATGCTCTGAACCGTACATTCTCCTGTTTTCGGTTTGGGTGGTTTTTGCCTTAGTTTTGTTGTAAATGTGAATTGATATGAAGCAAGAAACTAAGCGCCCCCCCCACATTCTCTCCTGGGTGTCTGTGCCGGTGCACTGAAGCTTGTGGGTGTCAGTTTGAGTCACATCATTCGACTCTTTTTTTTACCCCAACTGTCTAAAAAGTGAAATTAAAAAAGTTTAGCAAAAACACTAAAGCAAGCACAGGCATCAGGGGGAAAGAGTGCTGATTAAATAAGAGTAGCTAAGCCTCAAAACATTCTCGCTTCTTTACAAGTATTCATGTAGACAAGCAGCATGTGTCATATGTGTGCTTTGTGTGAAGCTGGACGACACAGAGCGGCCCTGGGCGAAAGCTAGATATGTTCCTTGAGTTTTATTTTGCACAATGTAAACACAACTAACACTCGAGGAGGAAACACTGAAGATTATTGGAGGTGGGCAACTCACAACGTCAACGCAGAAAATGTCAACAATGTTAACTTGCGTTAACTGGCCCTTTAAGGACTGTGAAACTTAACGATAATCATGTGAAAGTTTCCGCCACCACAGTCATCAAACTAAAAACGCTCCTCACTCACCTTTCCACTCTCCTCCTCATTGTCGGTTTCACCCCTGTCTCTGCCCTCGTCCCTCGCCGTCTCTCCTCCCGTGTGCTTGGTCTTGCAGGAACGCTTGCCTTTCGGCTTGTTGAGGTCGTCATCCTGGCATCGGAAGGGATGGGGGTCAGGTGAGGAAGAGGCAGAAGGAAGAGGAGATAAGGAATGGAGGAAAGTGGAAACCCTGCGGCTCTCCCTCAGCTTCTGATGCTTGTCCTGGAGGCGGGAGGAGGCGAGCGAGGATGCAGGGGAAGGTTGCGGGGGGCGGAGCTGCACAGCTGCGGAGGGAGATGGGGGGAGAGGAGGGCGGAGCCACGTGGAAAACTGAAAGAAAGACACGTAGAAAGAAGAAGTCAGTACCCATTGCTTTTACGCCCAATACATTACTGCTGGCCTACAGCCATGCTAGCATCTTTGTGAGGCTTTGAGCTAAATGCTAACATCAGCCTGCTATCATGCTCAATACGTCAATGCTAACTTGCCGATGTTTAGCTGGCAGCTTAGTTAACGTGTTGGCATGCTACCAATTCACGTTGAACACACAGTACAGCTGAGGATGATGGGAATGTTGTTAGTTCTGCAGGTGTTTGGTGTTATTATCAGGCTGCTCGAAAAAGTCCATTAAGACTCTTCAGCTGATCCAGAATGCTGCAGCACGTTTTCAACAGGAACCAGGAAAAGAGATCACATTTCTCCTGTTTTAGCTTCTCTGCATTGGCTTCCAGTAAAATCCAGAATAGAATTTAAAATCATTCTTCTTACCTACAAAGCTCTTAATGGTCAGGCACCATCTTATCTTAAAGAGCTCATAGTACCTTACTACCCCACCAGAGCACTGCGCTCCCAGAATGCAGGGTTACTTGTGGTTCCTAGAGTCTCCAAAAGTAGACTAGGAGCCAGAGCGTTCAGCTATCAAGCTCCTCTCCTGTGGAACCAGGTTCCAGTTTGGGTTCAGGAGGCAGACACCATCTCCACATTTAAGAGTAGGCTTAAGACTTTCCTCTTTGATAAAGCTTATAGTTAGGGCTGGCTCAGGTGAGTCCTGAACCATCCCTTAGTTATGCTGCTATAGGCCTGGACTGCCGGGGGATTTCCCATGATGCACTGAGCTCCTCTCTCCTCTACTTTCTCTCCCTCTGTATGCAACCTCATCCCATTATTGCATGTTACTAACACAACTTCTCCCCTTTCTGGTAGTTTTGTGCTTTCTCGTCTCTCTCCTCTCCTATCACTTCCTGCAGGTTTTCTGGCTCTGGAGCTGTGGAGTCTGGATCTGTGGTTGCGGGTCACCTGCTGCCCCCGTGTTCCTGCTCGACACCCTCTGATGCAACGACTATTGTTACTAGTCTATTGTTATTATTGTTATTATAATCATTAACATTACGATGGTTACCATTAACACTATTATAAATATCTGTACCATTTTTCATTTAGTCTATAGCAACATCACCTTACTGTGTGTACCTCTGTGTGTATATTGTGTAGGCTGCCTCCCTCCCCTTACATCTCTCTCTCCTTACATCTCTCTCTCTCTCTCTCTCTCTCCCTCTCTCTCTCCTTCACCCCAACCGGGAGGCAGATGGCCGCCCACCCTGAGCCATGGTTCTGCTCGAGGTTTCTGCCTCTTAAAGGAAGTTTTTCCTTGCCTCTTTCTCCTAGTGCTGCTCTTGGTGGGAACTGTTGGGCTTCTGTAAATAGCATCACAGAGTACGGTCTAGACCTGCTCTTTTATGAAAAGCGCTGTGAGATAACTGTTGTTGTGATTTGGCGCTATATAAATAAAATTGAATTGAATTGAATTGAACAGGTTGACCTGATGGTGGCGCTAGAGGACAAGTCAGAGGATCACCAAAGTTACTACAGTTCATCCTGAGGGAGACAATTCACAAATGTAAAATACCTATTTTCTAAATATTAATTGAAAACGTAATGTTGGCGGAATGCCAAAGTGAGGAAGTGCAGCACCCGGACGGTCTGTGGCGTGCACATGACAGAGACAGTAGCTGAGCGAGGAATCCAAGCGGCTCCCTCTGCATTCAAGCTGGCGTATGGAAGCACTTCTGCTGCTGTAAAACACATCAAACATGAGAAACCGCACACTTCCACCTGGAGGAGGAAGAAAAACACCCAGTTGTAGTTGTTCACAACCAGACGACCATTGAGCAAACGATTTCAAAGCTTCCACCAAACATGGAAAGGGCGATTACAGACTCTTTTATTGTCAAGGGTCTCATCCTCGTAGAGAGCCAAGGCTGTCGCGCTTTAACAGTCAAATTCAATGCTTTTTAAGACTTTTTAAGACCTCAACAAATGTTATTTAACCAAATATGTTGAAAAATGTCTTTAATAGAAAAGAGATGTACAAATGATAAAACATGACTACCCTGTTGCTCTCTGTTTGATTGTCTCTGCTATGAGCTTTGTGTGTTGTGTGCTTTTCCACCTGCAAAAACCCCCTCTGGATGGACGTTAGCTCTCTTGTGGCAACATGGGCGGTTTATATTTTGGGAGCTGATCGTGTCCGTTTGTGAACGTGAACTCATGTTGTGTTAAACTCAATATAAAAACAAAAACATCAGGAAGGAATCCACGTTATAAAGAAATGTTAGCCAGGAATCGATGCCAGGCGGGACTTCATTTTCCACCCAAGCTGTGGCACCTCTAAAGACAGAGGTAAACATGGATAATACATGAAGGAAAACAAATTACGCTGAAAAGAGACACCTTGGAAAGTTAATATAGGCTGTAGTGATAGATCATTTTTTAATCCATTAAACCCGCATCTGCCGATGTTGAAATATGACGCAGCCAGACATCAACATCTGCAGCTAACGTAACCTAAAACTTGTATTAATTTGTGAAGTCTCGCGTTGTCCAATAGTAAATGAATCAAACAAATAAACGGTAATTAGACGTTTTATGGTAGGCCACTGTGCATGACAATTTTCAGGCCAGCCTTAAACACACTATCTGCAAATTTAAGACAATTTATGATCTTCCTTTTCTTATTTAAGACCTTGTAAGACTTTTTAAGGAGCTGCGAGAACCCTGATGTCGGGCACTTTGGAGCCAAGACACAACGTCCAGTCTCAGAGATATTTTACTGACACAGCGATCCCCACGCTCTACAACGAGGCCAAAGCTGAATCACTGGAGAACGCGGCAAGGATAGCTGTAACGTGCCACAAAACCTTAAGACCGTAACTGGGCATTTTATCACTAATGAGTGGCAGCTAGCATCTCATGTGCTCCAAACAAGAGAATCAGAGTCACACTGGTGCAAACATGTGCTGGCGAATGTTACCTTACAGTTGACTTGCCACATCGCTCCCATTCTCTTTTATTTATAAAAGATACTTGAATTAAATTCATAATGGATCATTACAAATACTTTGCTTTGAAAGTACCAAAGAAGACGCTCTGAAGATGCATCAATAATCATCAAATCGCACCCCGACCCAACAGTTGTTTGTCTGCTCTACGTCTTTATCTGAGATTTCTCAGCAGATTAGCTGATGTTTAATCGTGATGGACATGATTATGTTGTTGTCATCTGAAAGTGTAAGTGCGACTGAATATAAACTATGTGTTTTATGATTTGAGTCTCAACCTAAAAACTAGCGATATTAAACTGTTCGTGAAGCTTTCACGCCGTCATCCTCTTCTTCTGTGTGTGTACGTGCACAGCCTCCTTCCTGCTCGCCGACAAATGAGCCGCTGTCTGTCCTTCAGCGGGGGACGAGTTAGGTAATAAGAGAAAGGAAAAGAGAGAGAGAGAGAGAGAGAGAGAGAGACGGGAACAAAGAAACACACAGCCTCCTTGCTTGAGTGGAGCAGCAAGCAAGCGGGCGAACGCGGGAGCAGATAATGGGGGAGGGGAGGAAAGAGAGTTTCTATTTTCCATTGCAGACGCCTGCAACACACACAGAACCAGAGACCTGTGTAAATGCAGCGCTGTGCACACACAGCTCCTGAATTATTCATGAGTCTGGACACACAGATGAATTAACATATACGGCACATAATGAAGGTGTGTTTGTGTGTGAAGCTGCTTAATAGGGATTTATCATTCACACATTCACACTCTGGTCATCTGATGTGTGTGCGCTCCTCCGGGCGTTTCGCGGTAAACCTCTGATCATCAAAGTGCAAACATTTATTGTTTTTTCAAGCATGACATCATCGTTATCGTGAACTCCAGGCCACGCCCCCTGCACATCTGGTGAAGTCCGACGGCGTTTTTGTTGTGTTCATGAATTTCCGTGTAGGAATTTTCTAAGCAATTCTCTCGTTGCTTTTTCGACACCAGATTGTAGAGAAAAAATATTTTACTATACACTGCTTTACCATTTTTTTAAAAAGCCAGTGAATGTCACAAATGTGCATCAGTGGACAAAGTACTCAGATCTTTTACCTAAAAGTAGCGCTGAACGATATGTTATCACGATCAAAAGTTTCATACCTCTCGATATCAATAATTATCACGATACCTATCAATTTGTTATGTCTTTCGAGTTTAAAGGCTGATTTTTGCTCCTGAGTGAAAGTTAATTATGGTTTAAACTCTTCTTTCTGGTCAACACTTGAGGCCAAACAGTGGATCACTTCACAAACCTGAGGTAGAACACTCAAAACTATTGTGATAAAATCTTTGTCAACAAATATGTACGAGTAAAAAAAAGCTTTTTTCAGTCTTTTTTCCTCAATCTTAATAAAAATTGAGCCGTAATTCATGTATGATTCAAGTGAATAAAATAAAAAATTTGATTGAATATTTATTGAACATTTGTTATATATATATATATTATATCACAATGACAAAGGTTTTATTGTCCAGCCCTACTAAAAAGTAGAAAAACTACATTGGAAACAAACCCTGTTACAAGTAAATTCAACATTCTACTTGAATAAAAGTACAAAAGTAGGATAAATATCCCCTTTCTTTAAATTAAGTTGGGTTATATTGAGTATTCCAGGTCCTGAAAGATGTTTTTTATGCACAAGATAATAATTTGTAAAACAAGTGATTATAGAAGAAGAAAAGCGGATTTGTTCAATGTGCAGTTTGACTTCGGTTTCTTTTTTACTGGTAACTGCACAACACTTCATTTAGAGCTAAAAATGGACCAAGTCCGCTGTTCACATATAAAACATTTAGATTAGTTACTTGGAGTGTCCAGTTCGTCTGAAATGTGTTATCTGAAAGAATATAATACCCCCAGGTATTTACCCCATTGATGCTGTATGTATCTTTTGTCTCTTGTAGAGCTCTTACTTTTTAGATGTTTTGAATGACACAGAAATAAAAACTAAAATTAATTCGTTGTTTTGAGAGTCATAAGAGCCGTTTGGTCCGTTGTTTTAACATGTCTCAAGGTTTCTTGACCAGGACTCGTGGTCTCCTGGATAATTAAATAACTAAAATTGTGCATATTCTTATGGTAAACTTCTGTGTTATAGTTTAGATCACTTTTTGTGTGACCCAGCAAGGTTTCTGATTCTGAGGTGAGGTACAAAGAACAATTATCTGTATCTGCTGGGCTAAATGTTCTGGGGGGAAATAATAGTTTGGAAATGACATGCAGGATATATCGAGAAGCCACCGCTTGTTCAACGCCAGGTTTGGATTTAATTGGATTTATTTAGTTTAACTTGAGTGAAGCGGCATCCTGACGGGAACATGTGGAGCCTCAGAACGCAGCGTTCAACAAACAGAAGAAGAGGAGGAGGAGGAGGCTGCTAACTCATTCCCTACGCATTACTGTGTGTGTGTGTGTGACAGCTCCATCTGGGAGATGTTAGACAGCTATTAGCACGCCACGGGTTCACACACGAACACGTCAGACAACACACACACCGTCGGTTTTATTCCACTCGTGAGCTCCGACAATCGAGAGAGAGGAAAAAGAGACGAGGGAGAGACGAGAGGGGGGGGGAGGAGGAAGAGAGATGTGGAGAAGCGATGACAGCGGAGAGACGAGAAGATTTCAGCAGCGGCAGAAACACTTTTGAACTCACAGCTGCTGCCTTCAGAATAAAAGTTTCACTAAAAATCTGCTCCTCTAATGCTGAACATATAAAATTAGCTTATCAAATGTATCTTTTTAAAATATGATTGTTGAGTATTTTATTCATGTATTACTTCTAATTGCCTTATTGCCTCCTTGAATTTATCATCATTACTATTATTTTTTTATTTACAATAAAGGTATTTTAATTCCTGATATGTGTCTGAAGATCCTCTTAAAAACAAAATCACCTCAAGGGGTTTATCCTCAAATTACATTTGAATAAAATATTATTAAAATAAGGGTTAAAAGACTGTGACCAAATACTGAAAATTCTGCAAAAACAAAAAAATCTAAGCAAAATAAGTTAAGGTAAGGTAATGAGATAATCCTGTACTGATCCTCAGAGGGGGTCATCCAGGTGTTATAATAAGTACAGGTAGAGAAAAGTGAAAAATAAATGAAGTATATAAAATACACACATAAACGCAACATAAATATAAATAATATTGGGTAATTTGTTGGTCTTACTTCTTGGGTCGTCCCTCCTCACAAATGTAGGGTCACACCAGCCTCCGTTGACCTCTGACCTCCCCCGGACAGTGGGTACATCCATTCTGAAGTTTTTGTCGACATCCGATAGCCGCTGGCTGGAGGACAGCCATTGGCTGAGGTCCCCGGGGAGGCGGGGCTTATTGAGTCGTAGGCCGTTTAGCTCAATGCAAACCTTCAGCTTTTTCACGTCCTCCAGGGTCGAGTCTGTAATAGATAACAACCAATGAACAATCAGAAGGAATGAAATAACCACCAATCAAAGGTTAGGAAAAAATTAATAAGGAGATAAAATATAGTCATGATTGATAAGTAAAACAATATGATAGGTCATCAGGCACTACAGATATACAGTTGTGTGTCATCTGCATAGATATAAAACCTCACACTGTGTTCTTGTATATATGGACTCTGTATAATGAGAACATGAGTGGGCTCAGTATAGAAATACAACCAAATACAAAGTCTTAAATAGATCTTCACCAATACTGACAACTGACCACTGCAGATAATTTAATAGCCAATCAATGATGAGGGAAAAAACAAAAACAAAGGAAAGGTTAGAGAAGAGAAAAAGCCAGTGAATTATTGGAAAACAGAAGGAATAATTATTTTTATTATTAAAAATCAAGAAAGGGAAGAGTCCTTTAACTTGCTCAGTGCCCGAAGTCAGTCTACTGACACCGGACAGTTTTTCAGTGGCTGCACAGTAAACGTCAATGTTGCAAATAAATATATATAGAAAGTCAAAGATAGAAGGAAACTAAAATTCAATCCAGCATATTGTACTTTTGAATTCATAAAGAAATGTTTCTTTTTGCCATACTTTGTAACCGTTTGTCGCTTTGCATCGGGCCGAACAAAAACACTTAACTGTGATTTAATGGGCGTATACCACGGCCTGTCTGTGACCTATTGCTTATATATATAATGGTCTTGGTGGTCTCTATAGAGGCCAATCAGAAGAGCCGCCCAGACATAGTGGAGCAAGCAACAGGTAAAGCAAAAGTGAACACACCTGGTTGGTGCTGATGTAATTCGGCACCATGTTGGTTTTGATAGACAAAGTCCAAAAAGCGAGTTGTGAGTTTTGGGAGACTTTATTAAAGTCAACAGAGCAGACAGACTCAGGGGGAGGGGAACAAGCAATTAACCTGCTGATTATTTTCTCAATTAAGTTTTTGGTCCATACAAGTTTAGAAAATAGAATCCAGTCACAGTTTCTAAAAGCTCAACTTGATGATATTAAATTGCCAACAGTCCAAAACCAAAATATATTCAGTTTACTATCTATGGACAAAGAAAAGGAATAAATATTCACAACTGAAAGGCAGGAATAGGGAATGATGGGCATATTGATTATGAAAATAGTTGACTCAATGTTTCAGCTCTCCAAAATCACACGTTTAAGACCAGACTCACTCAAAACACCCAAAAAGATCACAACAAGTCGATGATATGTTAGACAAAACATCAAGATTATGGCACAGTTTTAACTACAAAAAACTCTAATTTGTTCATTCAAAGTACCAATTATATAAATAACTGCTTCCTTAAACGGGGCATCAGTGAGGATAAAATAAAAAGTGTAATAATGTCAGTAAACAGAACCCGAGAGAAACACCATGACGGAAACTCTTACCGTTGTTAACTTGGTTTCTTGTTGTGGTTTCCCGTCTGGTCTTCCTCCTCCCTCTCCTCTTCCCTCCCTCTCTTCAGCGGCTGATGATGCTGCTCTGGTGGAAAGGCTCCAGACTGAAGATACGTCTCCGGTTTATCGACGTGCTGAG